>NC_081150.1:21130271-21220181 GCF_958295425.1 Solea solea | reverse complement strand
GGTTCTTTATTACCTGGTTCTTCAGTACCCGGTTCTTTATTACCCGGTTCTTCAGTACCTGGTGTTCTTTTGTACTTGGTTCTTCAGTACCCGGTTCTCAGTACCCGGTTCTTCAGTACCTGGTGTTCTTTTGTACCCGGTTCTTTAGTACCTGGTTCTTCACTCCCGGTTCTTCAGTACCCAGTCTTCAGTACCTGGTTCTTTAGCACCCCCTCCTCCTCTTCCTCTGCAGCCACAGTCAGATAATGAGGTTGTGTAACAGTTGAACTCTTCCCTGTGTTTGTTAGCATCGATTAGCTGCCTGTGTGTGTGTGACGTGCAGCAGACTTGCGGCGTACATCAGCTGGAAGATCAATCACAGCCTAATGAGATAAACGAGCTCACTGATGAGTTAACGGAGCACACACACACACACACACTCACTCTCAGAGAGAATCAGTGATTGTAGCTGCTGGTCCTCTGCTGCCTCGTGTGGTCACTCTGTGTCACTGACGTCAATCTGAACACTGAAGAGACAAAAGCGCTAACTTGACCTAATGTGTCAGAACCCCGGTTTAAATGTGTAAATCCTGCTCCACACAAGCAGACCAAGGTTCTGGAAAAGGCATTAGGGAAGTGGAGCGGGATTTAGAGCCAGGTCGGTGCTGGAAGAGATTCTGGCCGGTGCTGATGAGTCCAGAAGCTCCTTTTTTTAAGTTACTGTAATCTGAGGCTGCGTTATTCTTCAGTTTCAAGTCTCAAAGTCACGCAGTAAAAGTACCAAAGAGAAAAAAGCCAGAAACCTTTTCCTCAGAATTTCAACTTTAATCCCAGAAAATCTGACAGAAAATTTAAACTTCACAGTTGGTTCATGTTTAGCTGAAGTCCATGGAGTTTAAGAAACCCATCGGTGAATGTCGATTGTGCGAAACTCATGTGTTCATGTGTTCATAGACGTTGCTGAGATCTGAGGCAGCTTCATTTACAGCTGCTCAGCTGTGACCCTGACACAGACCTTGTCCCTGTGTGTGTGTGTGGTGTGTGTGTGTGTGTGTGTGTGTGTGTGTGTGTGTGTGTGTGTGTTGGCGTGGTTTCCTTGTGCAACACTAAACCGGATCCCCCCAGGGAACTAAACTAAACTAAAGTGGGTTCCATGAAACTGACCCGGGGAGCGGAGCGTCCGCGGGGACAACCCCGAATAATTTTAGCTTTCACAGCGGGGCAAACCTGACCTGGACGACCCGCAGACAGACAGACAGGCAGGCAGACAGAGAGACAGACAGGCACATGGACAGGAGGATATTAATAGATGATCCGATCACACGTCATCATGGAACTGAACCTTTAAATGAGGTCAAACTGTAAAAATATAATTTTGATCTTTAGATTAATTATTATTATTATAAAGTGACACAGGGGAAAAAATAGTTCTTTGCAAACACAATTAATAAAAAAAATCTCAGAATTTTGATTTAAATCCCAGAATAAAATCCTAGAATTCAGACTTTAATCTCAGAATTGTAATTTTGTTTTGTCCTGGTTTGAAACCACTTCCTGGTTCTGGAACATTCGTATCTTTAGCTTTTTTCTTCTTCTGTGTGATGGGAGGAGACTTCAGAGGAGACTTCAGAGGAGACACCTGGTCGTCAGGATGCTCTCACACCTCCTTGATTCTGACCTCTAAATACTTTCCTCAAGGCTCCACTTTAGGCCCCATCATCTTTGTAATGACGTTCAAAACTCTGGAATTAAAAGTGGATTTTCACTTGTGTCCATCGTTGTTGTCCTGTCCTGATCGTCTCTGTCTCCTCACACAGGTCTCCATGACGACAACACCATGGCAACGATGTTCCCTCTCTTCCGCTGTAAAGGTAAAGACAAAGTTCCAAACTTCTCTGCTTTGATTCTGTGGAAAATGAACGTGTGTGCGTGTGTGAAGCCGAATAATCTGAAAACCTGTTATAAAAATGAAAAACATAAAAAACCAGTAAAACGAGACAGTAATGTTAGGGGGCGGGACAAACTGGGGCGAGGACCAATCATCTCTTTGTGAGGCACAGGGTTAAGACACACAAGGACAGAGACAGTGTGAGGAAGGAAGACAAGGACCCTCAGCACTCAAATAAAACCAGGATCCACTCTGGTCTGAAAAACTGCAAAACTTCAACTTCAAAAAACGTGGGAGAGACAACAGACACAATGGACTTTGTTGTTCCTGAGAAAGACCAGACCGGACCAGTCCAGTCCAGTCCAGAAGACCGGATTGGGACCAAAATCTGGACAGTTATCTTTTAGTGTGGGGCGGGGCTTAAAACAACAGCTTCTGGATGTGGCGACTCCAAATGTTAATGTCTTATTTGTTGTACACTTTGACGTACACACTTTAAGTGATGCTAAACTGTTTGTGTGAGCAACAATGGCTAACAGTTGTGCTAACAGTAGCTAGCCATTGTTCATTTTCCGATTTCTTGACTGGAACGTGGTCGACCCCCCTTTCAGACTTCCAAGTTCCGACAAACTGCAGTTCCACCCAGGATTGGGAATATGACTTCAGACAAGTAAAACACATTGATATTTACTCTTTAAAAAAATTAGGAATAGCTAAAGAAATAAAAAAAGAAAACAAAGAGAGGAAGACAAAGACAGACGGAGTGAAAATGGCAGAGAGACAAAGACGAGGTCGAGACGCTCCCACTCATATTTGATCATCAAATATTAATGCAGTAAAGATGGAATACAGGAAATTAATATTCCCCCTTAACAAAGAAGAAGAAGAAGTGAGAGCGGGTAACAAACGTCGTACATTCATCACAAATCTCTGTGGTAACGAGACGACAAATCACATGAAGTCGACTTAAGCCTGCATTTTATAATTTTAAAATTGTCCTGTGTTGGACGCCAGTTATTTTAAATATTTGAACCCCGATCTGTTGACGTCGTTATTCTTCTAAAATGTCCATTTTTCCAATATCTGACAAAACCTTTCGTTCGTTTGTGTTGCTTTTGACATTCTTTTGCGTCAGGAAGGCAGTATTTTACGAAGAATAACTAGAAGGAAAAAAAACGTGTGCTTCACATGTTCTTAGAGGGTTGCATGTGAACGAACCAGCGTTACCAAACAAGCAGGAAACAAAACTGCGTCTCGTATTTATTTAAAACTGTATTTACGTAAATCTCCACATGGTGTTTACGCATGGAATCAAGTCTAGTCTATCAAGTCTATCGCAGTCGCGTTGGATACTTTGAAAAATTTGAAAAGTCGCAATTTGAAAAATCGCTTTTTCGCAGTTTAATTGTTCTAATACGATGCAAAATGAGAAAAGAAATAATGGAAACAGTGTCACAGAGTAGTAACGGTGCAGTCTGTAGAATTAAGGGCAGTCTCTCAAGGGGACTTGAATACATTTTCCTTCATTCATTTTTAGCTGAAAATGAGGAAGTCCATGGCGCCTGGGCCGTCCTGGTTCAGTTTTTGGCTGAGCTGAACGTGTGTGTGTGTGTGTGTGTGTGTGTGTGTGTGTGAGGTGAAGTGATTCAGGCCTCGGTCTCCGGATGTGTTTGACTCTGACACTTCTTTTCTTCCCTGATCCCTCCCTCTGTTCTCTCTCCCTCGCTCGCTGGCTCCGCCCTCGTGCTGAGGGATTATTTATTTTCAGACTGCGAGTGTTCCACATTTGATCAAGTATTTATGTAAACTGCACTCTCGCTGCTCAGATACTCACAGAGTCCCTGACTCAACAGCTGTTTCATAAGCAGCAGTTGCTGGTGTGTGTGATGTGTGTGTGTGTGTGTGTGTGTGTGTGTGTGTGCGTGTGTGTGAGATAGCTGATCGTCAACAATAAAGCTATTGACGTGCCTTTTAAAGGGACGTGTGGTCATATGAGGTACTGATATAATACATGAGGAAAAACAGATTTTTAAGCCACTTTTAAGTCAGTTGAAGTCTACGATATCTTTAAGAACACGTTCACGTCTTTATCTCACTGTGAGACAGACTTTTGTAAACCACTCACTCTCCCACACCAAAGCTCATAGAGAAAATCAGTGGTTTTAGCCGGCCGGGACACAGGAGCTGCTGGTCCTCTGCTGCCTCGTGTGGTCACATTGTGTCACTGAGGGACATCCGAATAAAGGATTTTAAAAGCCAAAGTGACAAAATAAGACATTTGAATTTAGTGATGGAGGCAGCAGTGGATCAATTCTGTTTGTGTGATGTTAAAATCACTGTTTTTTTCTATGGGCTTTGGTGTGGGAGAGTGAGTGCTTAACAAATGTTAATTCACATTGGGAAAAGGCTTCTTAATGACCATATTTTTTTTTGTCGAACGAGGTAAACCCTGTGCTAAGTGGCTAACATATGTTTAACCTGTGTGTCCATATAAGCACATTTAAACAACAACAACAGAACTATTCCTTTAACAGAATGTCAAATTTACAAGCACAGGTTTGTGCTTAAAAATAATGATGAAAAACACATGTGAGGTTAAACAAGAGAACTATTTTTAGACTAACAAGCTGCACATGTACATAATTCATAATATTCTGTGTGTGTGTGTGTACACATACATTATACATAGTGTATACATCAGCATTAAACCAGGCACAGGCTGCATCGAGATGAGGTTTGCAAATATACTGCAATGTTTGTGACACACACACACACACACACACACACACACAGACAGTAAGTGCATACCAGCACTGACCTCAGTTTGGCCCACTGTGAATACATGAATAATATCATGTGTTCATGTTTTGTGTTCCTGGTGGCACACACACACACACACACACACCCTAACCATAGCAAATTAAAACACCTAACCCTAAACTTAACGACATTTCATAATAAACCATAACCAGTTCCTCAGAAATTAGGTCTTGCCTCATTAGGATCAGGTTTTGGTCTCCATGAGGACTTCTGGTCCTGACGAGGTCAGTTTGAGTTGATCTGAGCCACAGCTAGACCTCAATGTCAGCGCTCCATTCTTCTGCTCTCCTTAATTGTCCTAGTAAACAAACACCAATAGGGGACGATAGGTGGTGTTAACATGTCGTATGTGGTGTTAGCATGTTGGCTACCACGTACCACTTTTTTTCTCTTCATCCGGGACTTCATAATGTTTTTGTTGCTGTTGTCTCGTTCTTCTGTGATTGACAGCTATTCGCTGGCTACCGTAGCGTAGCTAGGCATCATGGCATTGGTGTTTGGTGTTAGTCGCTACAGTAGCCAATGTTAGCAGTTACAGTAGCCCATGTTAGCAGTAACTGTAGCCCATGTTAGCAGTTACAGTAGCCCATGTTAGCAGCTACAGTAGCCAATGTTAGCAGCTACAGTAGCCCATGTTAGCAGTTACAGTAGCCAATGTTAGCAACTACAGTAGCCAATGTTAGCAGTTACAGTAGCCCATGTTAGCAGCTACAGTAGCCAATGTTAGCAGTTATAGTAGCCCATGTTAGCAGCTACAGTAGCCCATGTTAGCAGTTACAGTAGCCAATGTTAGCAGCTACAGTAGCCAATGTTAGCAGCTACAGTAGCCCATGTTAGCAATTACAGTAGCCCATGTTAGCAGTTACAGTAGCCAATGTTAGCAGCTACAGTAGCCCATGTTAGCAGTTACAGTAGTCCATGTAAGCAGTTACAGTAGCCCATGTTAGCAGCTACAGTAGCCAATGATAGCAGTAACAGTAGCCAATGTTAGCAGCTACAGTAGCCCATGTTAGCAGTTACAGTAGCCCATGTTAGCAGCTACAGTAGCCCATGTTAGCAGTTACAGTAGCCCATGTTTCTGTTCGAGGTGCAGATGTTAGCACTGTGGCTAAGGTTAGCAGCACATGTGCAGAGGATCCTGATCAAAGGTCAACTCAGATCACGGTGTGGCTCAGTGGTAGGGAAGTGGGCTTGTAACCAGAGGGTCGCAGCAGGTCAAAGGCTGCTGGGGTGTTTGGGTCGAGTCAGGATGTTGATAAACTGCTGTCTCACCTCTAGTTTATTTTCTACATGTGTGTGCGTGTGTGTATGTGTGTGTGTGTGTGTGTGTGTGTCGCTGCAGGAGTGCTGTGTGTGTTGGCCATGCACTTCCTCCCACTCTGGGCCCTGACATCTATTTCTGGCTCTGCGTCACGCCTGGGCTTTACTCCTGTGGCAAGAGGAGTGTTTCTCTAGGGCTCCCACTCTGCTGTACACACTCACACACACATGCACACAGAAGCACCTTCCGTCTGACACACACACACACAGACACACACACACAGTCAGTCAGTCAGATGTAAACACAGAGTGTACGACGCTGACACACAAGCGGCTGAAGGATGTTCTGCTGACGACGGACTGAGACTTTAAACTTCACCCCGGGGTCCATGTGTGTGTGTGTGTGCGCGCATGTGTGTAGGTCTGTGTGTGTGTGTGTGTGTGTGCGCGTGAAACAGAGTAAGTAAGAAAGAGAGTGAGTGAGGAAAGTGTGTGTTTGTGTGTGAGTGAGACTGGTCGGTGCGTTACCGTGGTAATGAAAGCAGGCAGTGTGAAAACGAGGAAATGCTTTCGGAGATAAAGAGAAAGAAAGAGAGAGAGAAAGAAAAAGAGAGAGAGAGAAAGAAAGATGACAGGTCAGTTCACACATCTATATTCTATCTAGATCTATCTGTCTGTCTGTCTATCTATCATCTATCTATCTATCTATATGTCCATCTATCATCTATCTATCTATCTATCTATATGTCTATCTATCATCTCTATCTGTCTGTCTGTCTATCTATCTGTATATCTAGCATCTGTCTGTCTGACTATCTATCTGTCTATCTAGCATCTATCTATCAGTCTATCTAGCATCTATCTGTCTGTCTATCTATCATCTATCTATCTATCTATCTATCCATCTGTCTAAATATCTATCTGTCTATCTATCTATCAATCATCTATCTATCTATCTATCTATCTATTTCTGCTCTTTTAGATTGCTTTCCTGTGTGTGTGTGTGTGTGTGTGTGGCTTGTTGCCACCAGGCAGGGGGGATGTCCTCGTCCTCTGTTGTCGTGGCGATGCAGCAGCCGTGAGTGACAGTGTGTGTGTGTGTGTGTGTGTTTGACGGGTGGCAGTGACATGAAGCACTTCATTAGAAACCCACTCATCCATTCATCTACACACACACACACTGGTCAGCTGACTGTCTCACACACTGGTGTCAGTTCCCTCCATTAAACGAGGGGAGACACACACACACACACACACACACTGACCTTGAGAACTATTTCCTGTCTCATTTATGTCATTTATTCTTCTTTTATCATCCGTTTCCTGTGGTGTTTGTTCTGTTTATTTCTTCTCCCTCCGTCTCTCTCCGTCTCTCTCCGTCTCTCTCTCTAATATATGCGGCATCACTTTTTAATCCTCACAGGCTTTTATTTTGAAATGTGTGAGGGAGTTGTCACCCACGTTGTGTCTCTCTCATTTCTTCTCTTTCCTATTCACTCTCAATAATTGGGGATGACTTTTATTTTGAAATGTCCTTTGCTTTTTCTCCTCTTCTCATCCCTCTGTCCTCCTGTCTTTCAGTCTCTGTCTGTCCATCACCTTTGTGTAAATGTGTATGTCAGAAGAGTGAGTGGTGGTTTGTGTTTGTTTGGATGGAGAAAGGGAGACAGACGGGCACTTCAGTGAATACTGTTGGAAAAGACAAATAAAGACACACACACACACACACACACACACAGACAGACAGCGTAGGACGTCCTGCTGTCCAGGCCAACTGTGTTAAACTATTTTTCCATTCACAAATTCTCAGACAGTGAAGTGAGCAGATCCTGCCCTGGTATGTGTGTGTGTGTGTGTGTGTGTGAGTGAGACCACAGTTTATCTCAGCAGAGCGGCGCTCTTCTCTTTAATTGTGTTTTGTTTACTGTGTCGTCGTTTCTCGTTATTGTTTACAAACGTTTGGTCCTTTAGCGTCTGTTAGCATCTGCCGCCACCGAACTGATTATGAAACGTCTGCGATTTTTATCGATTGTTCTCTTTAAAGGTGACATGGAATGCTTGTATCGCACATATATGTTAGTTATGGAGGTCTACTTACATATATTAACTTGTTTTCATGGTTAAAAACCTCCTAGTCGCTGCAAACGAGCCGATCAAAATATCTCCTCACTGACACTCTCGTCAGCCGTGCTGTTTCAGACCAAAATCCCACCCCCAGAACGTGGACTGTGTTGTGATTGGCCAGCCAACGACAGCTTTCCCACTGTCCTGTGATTGGCCAGGTACCTGGAAGTGACGTAATTGGTAGGCCAGCTCTCAGATACACAGCTCCCCCTCTGGCACGGTGGATGCTCTGCATCTCAGCAGCTACAACGAGAGTAGTTCTTCTTCTTCTGCGGTTGAATGTACGCAACCGGATGTGCCCGGACTAGTGCTCGCACCAGGAGGCGCTACGGTGGTGAGAGGAGTGGTGAGGTTTCCTGATGACAACATCAACATACGGAAGTGCCAATCCGCTTCGCAGAGCCCAGGAAAACAATACAACACTATTTTCTCAGCAGTGGCTGAACTGTTTGTTCTGAAACTTTAGGGTTTCATAAACGAGGTAATGACGCAGATACACACACAAACGCAGCGTTAATTGGAGCTTCTGGTCTATGTCGCCTTTAAAAAACACTTTATTGTCTAAATGCTTTAAAGCTGCCCTCAGCAACACCATCCTGTGGCAAAGCTCCTGTCAGTCGCTGCTGTTAGCACTCTGGTAACAGCAGCTGCTAAACTGCTAAACCGCTACATTAGCCAGTGTGTGGCTTTAGTGTTAGCTGCTCCTGCACCCAGGCATCACAACATCAGTGTGGATTGGTGTTGGATGTTAGCCGTTGCTAGAGACAGACAGTGTGGCATTTGTGTTGACATTAGCAGCTAAGTTGGCCAGATGCTGTGGTTTCAGTGTTTGGTGTTAGCATCGACTGCACTGGTGTGTGACGTTAGCAGCTGCGGTAGCCAGCATTAGCAGCTTCTGCAGTCAGACATCGTGGCTTCGTGTTTTGACGTTAGCTGCTACTTTAGCCAAACACTCCTGCAGCTGTGTTGGGTGTTAGCCGCTGTAGCTTGATGCTGTATCGTCGGTGTATGACATTAGCAGCTATGGTAGATGCTAGCAGCAGACAAAGAGTTGTTGGTATGACACAGATATGGTGAGTGGACAGACAGACAGACATGACGATGCTAACCTCGTAGCCACACAACAGACCAGTGTTTTTTCACCCTTAGCTTTTCATTTATTTGCATGTGATAAGAAAATGTCTGTGCGTGTGTGTGTCGTCACCATGACAATGTTTGTTTGTTTTTATATGATCTCTGATCCAGTGACTTTGACCAGTATCAAACAGAATCATGTTTAAATATCATTAATATTATTTAAATTACTTTCTTTCTGACATGAGGATGTGTGTCTATCCTTTCATCTGACCCACACACACACACACGAGTGTGACAGGTGGCTGAATCACCTTGACGTCCACTTTTTACAACACACATTCATATCTCACACACACACACACACACACTCTGCAGGTATAATCCCCTTACACCGTCTGTGCTACACACACTGCCAGGACCACACACACACACACATTACATTACATTACATTACATGTCATTTAGCAGACGCTTTTATCCAAAGCGACTTACAATAAGTGCATTTAAACATTTGGGTACAAACAAGAGTTAGAAGTAAGTAAGAGCTTCAAGTAAACCAAACTATAAAGTGCTAGTCATAAGTGCGATGTATAAGCAAGTTTTTTTTTGGTCGTCGTCGTCTTAGTTGAGGTAGAGTCGGAAGAAATGTGCTTTTAGTCGGCGGTGGAAGATGTGGAAGCTTTCTGCTGTCCGGATGTCGA
Organism: Solea solea; assembly: GCF_958295425.1. Classification (NCBI taxonomy): domain Eukaryota; kingdom Metazoa; phylum Chordata; class Actinopteri; order Pleuronectiformes; family Soleidae; genus Solea; species Solea solea. The sequence goes on along the minus strand of NC_081150.1, from coordinate 21,210,332 downwards.
TGGGGAGCTCGTTCCACCATTTGGGAGCTAGGACAGTGAACAGTCTAGAGTTCTGCGAATGCCTCTGCGATCCTCTCACTGAGGGGGCAGCAAGCCGGTTTGCCGATGCAGAGCGGAGTGGGCGGGCTGGGGTGTAGGTTTTGCTCATGTCCTGGATGTAGGCTGGACCTGATCCGTTTGTAGCATGGAACGCAAGCACTAGTGTCTTGAAGCGGATGCGAGCAGCTACAGGAAGCCAGTGAAGGGAGCGGAGGAGAGGTGTAGTGTGGGAGAATTTTGGGAAGTTGAAGACCAGTCGAGCTGCTGCATTCTGGATAAGCTGCAGAGGTCGTATGGCACGCGCAGGGAGACCAGCCAGGAGGGAGTTGCAGTAATCCAAGCGTGAGAAGACAAGAGCCTGGACCAGAATCTGTGACGCCTTCTGGGTTAGAAGAGGCCGTATCCTTCTGATGTTGTGCAACATGTATCTTCAAGATCCAGCTGTTGCAGCAATGTTGGCAGTGAGGGAGAGATGGTCATCAAGTGTCACACCCAGGTTCCTTGCGGTATGAGAAGGAGCTACCACAGAGTTGTCGAGGGTGATGGTCAGGTCTGTGGTGGGAGAGCCCTTTCCTGGGAGAAAAAGAAACTCAGTCTTGTCGAGATTGAGTTTCAGGTGATGGTCAGACATCCACTGAGAGATGTCGGTCAGACAAGCGGAGATCCGTTCTGCTACATGTGTGTCGGAGCTGGGAAAAGAGAGAATGAGTTGGGTGTCATCGGCGTAGCTGTGATAGGAAAAACCATGAGAGAGAATAACAGAACCAAGAGAGTTGGTGTACAGAGAGAAGAGGAGAGGGCCCAAGACAGAACCTTGAGGGACCCCAGTAGTTAGAGGACAGACACAGATCCTCTCCAGGTTACTCTGTATGTTCGGTTTTGAAGATAGGATGAGAGTAGGGTAAGTGCAGAGCCTGAGACACTAGTTCTTGAAGGGAGGAAGTAAGGATCTGGTGAACTGTGTCAAACGCTGCAAAAAGGTCCAAGAGGATGAGCACAGAGGAGAGAGAGAGGCAGCCTTGGCTCAGTGACAGTAAGAAGTGCAGTTTCGGTCGAGTGACCTGCCTAAAAAACCAGACTGAAGAGGATCAAGAAGGTTGTTCCGGTGAAGGTAGGAGGAGAGTTGATTAAAGATAGCATGCTCCAGAATTTTGGAAAGAAAAGGAAGAAGAGAGACAGACACACACACAACCAGTTAATAACTAACCAAAACCACAGTTCAAATCTTCGTCATAAACTCAAACCAGTTCCTCAGAAATTAGGTTTTGCCTCATTAGGACCAGGTTTTGGTCTCCATGTGGACGACTGGTCCTGACAAGATCAGTGTTTATGACACACACACACACACACACACACACAGCAGGTGTTCACCTGGCAAACACAGTGTCAGGATGGAGTGATGACAGAAGAGAGAGCAGATGGACGGAGTGAGGGAGGAGGAAAAAGAAGGATGGAGGGATGATGGTGGAGTGAGAGGATAAATGAACAAGTGAGAATAGTTGTGGAGGTGAGTTATGGAGCAATTACAGACGAGAGGGTGACGGAGGAAGAAAGTGAAGACGAGATGGAGTGATGGAGGGAGAAATGGATGGAGGGTGACATGAAGAGAGGAGGAAGAAATGAAAGCATGATGTGGGTGAAATGAGGAACAGATGGATGAGTGTCGGGGGGGTGGATGAAAGGAACAAGTGATGGTGGAGCGCTGGAGAGGAGAGAGACAGTGGAGAGTGTAAAGATGGAGTGGAGTGGCTCAGTGGTTAAGACCGGTACCCTGTGTGAAAGACATCATGGTCGCAAGTTCGACTCCACCCCTGGCTGATTGTATTCAATTCCATTGTAGGTCGCTTTGGATAAAAGCGTCTGCTAAATGACATGTAATGTAAAAGATGGAGGGATGAGGAGGTGGAGATGAAGGGATTTTTAATGAAGTTTAATAATAAAAAGGATAGAACGGAGCGGCAGAGGCTGAAATGATGCTAATAGATATTTTGTGAGCTAACTCATGAGGAGCTTAATGCTAACATTTCAGAAATCATAAAAAAAATGCACAAAAAATGTTAGCACTAATGTTTTTAGCGGAGTACCTACGAAAATGAGCGGTAACAAAAACATGTGTTTTACGGTAATTACGGTAAGTTTGTCCCGGAAGGTGACAAACTTTTTTTTCTTAATCAAAACGTTGTAATGACACAAGTGGTAGATTTTTTGTCTTCCAAAGTAACGTAGATATTCAGTTATGATAAAAACTACAACAAAATAACGCGTTGTTTCATTTACATCGGAACTGGGAGCAAAGTTACCCCCCGAGTTTATCACGTTCCAGTTGAGAAGTCGGATAAAAACATAGACACAGATGTATCTCGGGCTAGCCACTGTTAGCAATAGCAGTCAGTAACAAAGTTTGCCATGGAATTTAGCGCGTAGCAGCACATGTACGACTTAATAAATGGCTGTCACAGAAAACCATATAGTAGGATTCTTCGTGTTAATCCCGGTATAAACCGGGGTCACCGCCCTGGTACCATGGAATAAAAACTAAACTAAAATATTAACTTGATTCAACAGGAAGTAGCCACACTTAGCACTTCATGTTAGCTGTTTCACATTTTAATGTTTGAAAACTGATTATTTTACTACAGCTGATGGTGGCGCTGTAGAGTAAAGTCAGAAGCATCTCTGAGGTCATGAAGGTGACGTGTCCCACGTAGTCCTCGTCCATCTGTCTGTCCATCAAACTTCAGCGACGGCCACTTCCTGTTCCGACAAAACCAGACAAATATCACAAAGTATTCTCCTGCTGCTGCTAACACTGCCGCTGCTGCTGATGCTGTTACTGCTGCTACTGCTGTTACTGCTGCTGCTGCTGCTAACGCTGCTGCTGCTAACACTGCTGCTGCTGCTAACGCTGCTGCTGTTACTGCTGCTGCTGCTAACACTGACGCTGCTGCTGCTGATGCTGTTACTGCTGCTAACACTGCCGCTGCTGATGCTGTTACTGCTGCTGCTGCTAACACTGCTGCTGCTGTTACTGCTGCTGATGCTAACACTGCCGATGCTGATGCTGCTGCTAACACTGCCGCTGCTGCTGCTAACACTGCCGATGCTGATGCTGATGCTGCTGTTACTGCTGCTGCCGCCAGATGACATGGAAACTTCCAGGAAATTAACTGTTTTCTCTCTGCCAAACTTTGTGTGTGTGTGTGTGCGCGCGCACGTGTGTGTGTGTGTGATGTTGGAATGTGGAGGCTTGTAAGTCACCTCTGATTTTCCACTCCCGCTGGGACACATCCCATTATCAGTTTTATACAAAACTAGGAAATTCCTCTGTGGTCTGTGTGTGTGTGTGTGTGTGTCTGGCTCCTGGCTACATAATGAGCAGCAACTTAACAGCAGAATAAGAGCTGGGCATTTTCCTTCTTCTTCTTCCTCCTCTTCCTCTTCTCTGCAGAATCTTGCTGCAATAAAAAAACTCAAGTGCCAGTGTCACATTTTTCAGTTTTAGCAGCAGCAAAAATAGAAGCAGCATCAGAAGCAGAGAGAGCAGCAGCAGCAGTAACAACAGTAACAACAGCAGTGTCAACAGTAACAGCAGTAACAACAACAGTAACAACAGCAGTAACAGCAGTAACAACAGCAGTAACAGCAGTAACAACAACAGTAACAACGGTAACAACAACAGTAACAGCAGCAGTAACAGCAGTAACAACATTAACAGCAGAAACAACAGTAACAGCACTAACAACAGTAACAACAGCAGTGTCAACAGTAACAGCAGTAACAACAACAGTAACAGTAACAACAGCAGTAACAACAACAGCAGTAACAACATTCACAGCAGTAACAACAGTGACAGCAGTAACAGCAGTAACAACAGTAACAGCAGTAACAACAACAGTTACAACAGCAGTAACAACGGTAACAGCAATAACAGCAGTAAAAACAACAGTAACAGCAGTAACAACAACAGTAACAACAGCAGTAATAACAACAGTAACAACGGTAACAGCAATAACAGCAGTAACAACAACAGTAACAGCAGTAACAACAACAGTAACAACAGCAGTAATAACAACAGTAACAACAGTAACAGCAATAACAGCAGTAACAACAACAGTAACAGCAGCAGTAACAGCAGTAACAACAGTAACAACACAGATGACAGTGGTAGTTTGTGTATTTTACACAGACGACAGTGGTAGTTTGGTAGTTTCCATGTTGAATCGACAGCTCAATGTCAAACAGAAATGTTCCTCTTCACTGAATCAAGATAAAAAGGAACAGATGATCGTTCTGAAAATAATTCCAGTTTTTTTTTTTTTTTTACTTCCTCGTCTACAGTGAACGGAAACTTCCACACTTATGTCTTCATGTTTCCATCTTTGACCGTGTGATTGTATACGTTTAACATGTTACATTACATTACATGTCATTTAGCAGACGCTTTTATCCAAAGCGACTTACAATGGAATTGAGTACAATCAGCCAGGGGTGGAGTCAAACTTGCGACCATTGCGACCAGCATGTCTTTCACACACCAGTCTACCAGGTACCGGTCTAAACCACTGAGCCACTCCACCACTCCACCATGTGTAGTTTATGTTTACATTCACTTTGTTTGTGTTTTTAATGTTTTAAAACTCACTCTCGTCTTTTTATGTCGTTGAATGAACTGAACGATCGATTGATCAGAGCCAGTGTTATCAATAATGAACAGGTCGACAGATACTGTGTGTGTGTGTGTGTGATAGTGGGGGGGGGGGTGCCTCACACCTCCAGTGACCACTTCCTACTCCACATCCTGTTTACTTCCTGTTGCGCCCGTGACCGGACTTCCTCACACACACACACACACACACACACACACACACACACACACACTGTAACTTACTAAAAATAAGACACATCAACTCATATTTAATCTTTATTTTCCCGCCCAAATGTTTTTTTTTGTCATTTTGAAGAAAAAAACTCAGTTTTGACTTTTGTTGGAAAATAAAGGTCTCGTTATTTCTCGTTATAGAAAAAACTAGGATGTTCTTTGTGACTGAACGTAAACGTTTGTTTGTTTGCAGGATGACTCCATGAACTGACCTTCAGTGACACTGAGCATGTGCAGAAGCATCAGGTAGGTTACACCATCTCCATGGTTACAATAACAAACACAGACATTTTAGAACTTTCAGTAGTATTTTGACGTGTTTTTCACTGATCTACATGTGGACACTGTTGCCTGTGACTCTTCGGTGTCTGTTGTCGTCACAGTTTCGTTTGGTCTCAGCTGAACGTCGTCAAACTAAAACAAATGCACACAGATATCGCGACGTGACGCTGCACGAGTGTCTCATTAAGTTACTGATGATTCTGTGATCGTTGTAGGTTCCTGTGACGGCAGCAGGTCGTTAGATTTCTGTTGTCTCAGAATTATTTTTGGATTTTGAACAACAACATAAAAACATTTGAGCTGTGACTGTGTTTCTGTGCTCTCTCAGCTGGCACTGGTTCCTCTGGTTCCTCTGGTTCCTCTGGTTCCTCTGGTTCATCTGGTTCCTCTGGTTCCTCTGGTTCTGTGTGAATGCCGTGGTTTATTTCTGGATTTGTTCTTGGCGTCAGATCTGATTGGACAGGTTTCAGCTGTAATTGTGTTGCACTGAAGTCGACACGGCTGTTTTTCTTTGTTTGTAGAAAACGCTGAGTCGCTGCTGAGCTGCTCTCTCTGCATCGACTGATTATTTTCATCGTTTTTCTGATCTAACCCTGAAAATGACGACAAAAAAAGAAGCTGAAATGAGAAATCTTGTTTTTATTCCACCCAAAAGTCCCTGAAAATAGTAAATGATGAATAATCACACACACACACACACACACACACACACAGTTTGCTTCTTCGTCTTCATTCAAGTCCAAACACGACGACTGAGGTAAAAATAGAACCTCTCTCTCTAGCGTTGTACATGTTGGCTAACGGGTTTTTTTACACTTCCCCAGTGAGAACTGTGGTTTTCATCAACACACACACACACACACACACACACGTGAGAGTTTGTTAAACAGCACACGATGATAGGGGCACCGTCACACTCCCGTTGACAGGGGGACGAGGGCGGGGACGCGGGGCGGGACAGGGGGTGCACAGCTGTCACTCACAGACATCTGTGTCAGACCAGAGGATACTTTCTGTGACCACAGAAGAAGAACACGTCCTGTTTGGTCACATGTCGTCGCAGACGTCGTATTTTCCCTCCGAGTGGCTGCAAACACAGTTGAACATCAAGGCCACTCCTCAACGACAGGGCTATTGAGGCCACGCCCCCTCCGTACACGGCGATCACCGTCTCACATTTGTTACCATGTCACTGAGATAGACACAATCCATAATCTGGATTAGATCCAGATGAAAGTCAGTCTGGTGGTCGAGTGTCTAATTTTGTTTAAATCCGTTTAGTTTTGAAGGCGATGTCGACATCTTTGTTAACACTTTTTGCCCCGGTAACGAGAGAAATGTGACGTCATCAGTCACTCAGAGAGAGAGTGACTGATGACAGAGTCATGTGATCACCTACCGTCAGCTCGATGTGTGAAAAACTGTAGACAGGAAGTGGCTAACAGAAGGTCAAAGGTTACGCCGATGAAAACTTGACTAAACTCATGAGATTATAAACCTTTTTAGTTGTTATTATTACACAGTGGATGGATGAGTGAGTGAATGAATCATTCACTTCCTTGAACATGATTATCTTAAATTTGACGATTTTTCCTTTGAGGCGACACGCGATTTTTAACTGTGGACATTTTTGTTTGTTTAAGAGCAGGATTTTCAAAATAAAGCACCCTCAGTTATTTCTTCCTCTACTGTCTCTCTCTCAGTCTGTCTGTCTCTCTCTCGCTCTCTCTCTCTCTCAGTCTGTCTGTCTCTCTCTCTCTCTCTCTCTCTCTCTCTCTCTCTCCCTCGACTCAGTTACATTCAAACATCCATCGTTGGCTTGTGTGTTGCTGTTGTGTTGCCAAAGCAATAAAATGCATAACAATCTGGAGCTGGAACAGTGTGTGTGTGTGTGTGTGTGTGTGTGTGTGTGTGTGTGCGCGTGTGCACATGTGCGTGTGTGTGCTCGTGTGCACATGTGCGTGTGTGTGTGTGTTTCCCATCAGGCCCGGTCATCTTCACCCAGCCCTTTCTTTCCCAGAATCCACCGCTGAGTCACTTGACAACATATTGCGCGTCAGCTGTTTGACCTAAAACTTGAAATTGTCAGTGAGATAATTATTGTTTTGAAATGAACAGGAAGTTGAGTCACAGCTGGTCGTACCTGCTCAGACCCCGCCCCCTAAAGTCCCGCCGCTGCAGGTCACATGGTTCTGATCATGTTTGGGCGAGTGAACGTGGTGGTTTTTAACGTCAGAGAAAGCAGGAAGTGTTCACATTTTAGAAACTATTTCAAATCAAATTCTGCATTTTTCTCATTTTTCGTGTCTGAATACGAGAATGAAAACAAATTCCTTATGATAGAAAAGTTGATTTATTTTATGCTTTTATAGACTAACCTTTGACCTTTGTGGTTCATCGTGAAGCGATTTCCTTTCCTTTTTTTTTTTTTAGAGAAACTCAAATACCCAGAATGCCGAGGAGGTGACGGTGACAAAGTGTGTGTGTCTGTGTGCGTGTGTGTCTGTGTGTGTGTCTGTGTGCGTGTGTGTGTGTGTCACAGCATGTGTTTCTCATCTGGTCCCGCCCAGTCCCTCAACACTGACTTCATGTTCTTCACCTCGTTCTCTTCTTTCTTTTTTTTCTGTCTTTCGTTCATTATTTTGTTTTTTTCATTATCCGCCTAAACACTGCCCCCCACCCCTCACCCCTCCTCCACTTTCATCACATTAACACAACACTTTGACCTCGCGCTCGTGTGTGTGTGTGTGTGTGTGTGTGTGATGTCATCGCTCTAACTTTCCTCAGACAGATACCACGTCCATGTCGTCACCTTCTTTTCTCTCTCTCTCCTTTTCTTCTGCATCCTGACTTCCTAAAACTAGCCGTCTGATTATAATCTGATTATGAGTCTTTATTACGGTGTCTGTCGCCGTTGTCGTCGTTGTCGTCGTTGTCGTCATTGTCATCATTGTCGTTGCCGTGAGCCTTTGGGCTTCTTTTCTCCGTATCTTCACATCTTCTAAGAGTGGAAGTGGAAACGTACGAGAAGCACTTGAAGGCAGCATCTGTCTCGTCTCCCTCAGCTCCATCATTCTCACCCGCTCAGTTTCCTGCTCTATAAATTTTTGAGCAGCTCCATTAGAGAGTGAGGTAATCTGAACACACACACACACACACACACACACTGTGCCCCCGAGCTAACAGGCTAATTAAGAGCAAGTTTGGACTCTTCATTAAGGCGGAGACCTGATTAATTAAAAAGTTGAGGAGGAAGAGTTTGTTAACGAGACGCGTGATTAATTAAAACCTGGGATGACAGAGAGTAACTTTAGATGAGAGGGAACAAAAGAAAGACAGAAAGAAAGAAGAGGAAACCAGTGGGAAAGACTGAGAGAAGAGAATGGCTCCATGGTGGGCGTGTCTGACGCTGTTGCCGTATTTTAAACAGAAGTAACGATCGTTTTCGCTGTTGAACTCTCTCTGTCGTGAAAACGTCTGCGGGGGAGAAACCGTCGTCTTGTAGTTTCACGACAACAAACATACGGCGCCGGACATGATGAGCGCCGTATGTTTGTGGACAGGTGCAGGGCGTCCACGAGCCGAGTCTGGACGCCGGCGAGGACGCTGGCGAGGACATGACGTCACCCGGAGACAAAGCGACAGAGACACACACACACATGGTTCTTTGTGTGTGTGTGTGGAGTCATGTGATCACTGCCATCAATGAACAAGTGAGACTTTGACAAGAATCCGTCAGTTGATTATTTCAGGCCGCGGTGGCATGGGTTTGATTCTTACCAGCAGTGAGGGAATGAACAAGTGAATGGACGAGTGAATGAACGAGTGACTGAATGCAGTAGAAAATGATTCTTTAATAACTAACTTATTTTTTCCACTTTTATCAATAACTTAATAAAAGTTTGTTCTTTACAGTTTCATTCATGAGACAAGAAAAGAGTGTGTGTGTGTGTGCATGTGTGTGTGTGCTGTGCAGAGGAAACGGCAGAAGAGAGAAAGCTAAAGATGCAAATCAGCAGCAGGAAATGGAACAAGGTCATTTTTTATATGCAGGTGTACTGTAGTTACTGTTACAGACACACACACACACACTCACACGCACACACACAAAACTTTAAATTCAGCTAAAATCTCACTCTGTGTCTTTTTTAAGCACCGACTCCACACTTGATATATGTTTTATGAGCCTCTATAATGGGACGCCCCCCCAACACACACACACACACACACACACACACACACACAAATACAGGCAACAAAAGCCTTAATTGGACCCAAGTTTGTTTTGTGAAGCCTGACAGTGAGAGTTGTGTTAAAATGAGTCTGATGCAACGCTGTGAAACACAAGTGTCCTCCAGGGGGCGACACAAGGAAACAAGCAAGTCAGCAAGAGAGGAAAGGAGAGGAAACAAGCAAGTCAGCAAGAGAGGAGAGGTTTGGTTTTCAAAATCCCTTTATTGAACAATTAAACGAACAAATGATTTCCATCTCTTTAACATTTTGAGGGCTAAAGAAAAAGAGAAGAAATCAAATGTTTACTAACTCGCCATCTGCACCCACAAAACAAAGAACTTCCCCTTCAGCCCAGGATTGATTGAAGGTTAGAAGGTGTGTTCCACCCGCAGTCTGGCTTTCAGCAGACCTTTTAGAACCTCCACAGGTTCTACACTGCCTGCAATCTGGAGCCGGTTCTTGCGTGATAGCCAGATAGTTTTGCAGAGCCAGAGACGTAATTGATTAGGGTATGCACAGTCTTTTTTTTTGCACAGTAAATAAACAAAGGAAAAGAGAGAACCTCTCCAAACCCATGAAACCGACCTTTCAACAAATCAAACAGAGGTGTCAGTCTCACTCTGCAAACAGAAAATACACCCCTCCCCTACATCAGGATCAAGGTGTGCTCTATGTCTGTTTGTGGCTATTGCACCATGCACAATCCTCCACTGGGGGTCAGCTTGTACAGGGACGCTTCTGGGCCAAAAACCTGGGCCCACCTCGACTCCTGTACCCCTGCCAGAGAGTTCAGATGCAGTGTCATGACCCAGTTTTTCTGCCAGTAGTTTCAAAGTTGTCCAGATGTGAGGTGGTGAAAGACAGCAGCTGATTTCCTCCCTCCTGCTAATCCCCCAGGGCTGGGGTGAGGCCATATTCTGACCCCCCACTCCCCTGGTCACATAAGGTGCAGTTTTCTGCAAACTCTCTCAGGCTTCTGTTGCTGTTGTCTCTTAAAGACGTGACAGATGTTGCCGTCATCCTTGTTAGGTGTCCGAGCTTTGTGCATCCAGCGTCCCTGAGTCTGGCTCTGAGATTAGCCGACTGCAGCGTTTTGGTCTTTATAAGTTGAAGAACAGAGGTTCCTCAAACAACCACAAGCCCAGAGTGCCGAGGCCACCCCTATATGACAGCTGAGGTAGCAAGCATTTCCATTTAGACAACCGAGCACACACCTTTTCCTTCACTCCCTCCCAGTTCTTTTTTATGAATCCCTCAGTACCTAAAAACACTCCCAACTCTTTTAACCCCTCCTTTCCCCACTCAAGCCCCCCAGGCAGACTAGGTATCACCTGATCCCGCCCTTGTCCTACCCACAAAGCTCTGCTTTTGGCCCAGTTCACGTGTGCAGACGATGCTTGCTCATAGACAGTGAGGAGATCTTGTACATACTGAACTTCTTGCTGGTTGGCCACAAGAATGTTTACATCGTCTGCATATGCAGAGATGGCAGGAAAACCCTGATCAATTCCAAAAGCCCCAGGTACTGAGAGCCCGCTCTCTCAGTTTGCACAGCAGCGGCTCAATGGTGAGGCTGTACAGCTGACCTGAGAGAGAGATCCCTGCCTTATACCTCGCTTTACCGGTATAGGTCGACTCAGCCCTGCACCCATCTTCAACAGGCATTGTGCATTTTTATACAATAAACTTACCCAAGCCAGAACCCGTCACCAAAACCAAACCAAACCAAAGAAAACAAATATGATATTTGTTTTCTACACTAAAAGGGTTTGGTTTTGGTGGGCTGTCAGGGCCAGCAGGGCCTTCTCTACTGGCCCTGACAAAATCAAAAAAGTATTTTTTTTGTTTTATTAGTATTATTATTACTATTTTTTTTAATTATTTTTAATAATCAAATTAATGTGTGTCTGAATTCAATTACTTTTTCAGTATGTTAGAATTATATTTCCAGAAAGAATATGGTTATTTTTTTGTGAAGCTGAGCTGGATTTTCCATATGTCATTAAACGCATCATAGCTCCTTGGACCTGCTCTAGTCATATTGCTAGCCTTTTGTTGAAGCTGCCATTTCCTATTTGGTTATAACTTTGACTGACGTGTGTCGTCAGCCAATAAAAATTTGATGCATAGTGACAGAACGCCCCAGGCCCAGTGATGTGTCTGGCACTAGCCCCCTGCTGTTGTCATCAACAACTTTTGAACCTTTGGCGGCTTTTGAAGTAAGCTATGATCACTGCATTAACACCACCGATCGATCATGTTTCTGATGTCCATCGTGTGCACTTTTCAAGGTGATCGTTTGGAGAAAAGAAGGAAATTATTTCAAGAGGAAGACCTACACCGAAGAGGTACATCATTTACGGTAGTTTAAGTGTTAATGATAAATTGATAACATTTTTTAGAAGTGGTGAGGAAAAAACTGTTGATCATAAATAGTGCCGTGGACGTGTTCCCTGCGTAGCTGACGCCTATGCTTATGTGGAAGCTTGTTTTTGTGTCATATAGTGGCTTGTGAAATTGCGGTTGCTGAGTGACATAACGTGAGTGACAGATGTTGCCGTCATCCTTGTTAGGTGTCCGAGCTTTGTGCATCCAGCGTCCCTGAGTCTGGCTCTGAGATTAGCCGACTGCAGCGTTTTGGTCTTTATAAGTTGAAGAACAGAGGTTCCTCAAACAACCACAAGCCCAGAGTGCCGAGGCCACCCCTATATGACAGCTGAGGTAGCAAGCATTTCCATTTAGACAACCGAGCACACACCTTTTCCTTCACTCCCTCCCAGTTCTTTTTTATGAATCCCTCAGTACCTAAAAACACTCCCAACTCTTTTAACCCCTCCTTTCCCCACTCAAGCCCCCCAGGCAGACTAGGTATCACCTGATCCCGCCCTTGTCCTACCCACAAAGCTCTGCTTTTGGCCCAGTTCACGTGTGCAGACGATGCTTGCTCATAGACAGTGAGGAGATCTTGTACATACTGAACTTCTTGCTGGTTGGCCACAAGAATGTTTACATCGTCTGCATATGCAGAGATGGCAGGAAAACCCTGATCAATTCCAAAAGCCCCAGGTACTGAGAGCCCGCTCTCTCAGTTTGCACAGCAGCGGCTCAATGGTGAGGCTGTACAGCTGACCTGAGAGAGAGATCCCTGCCTTATACCTCACTTTACCGGTATAGGTCGACTCAGCCCTGCACCCATCTTCAACAGGCATTGTGCATTTTTATACAATAAACTTACCCAAGCCAGAACCCGTCACCAAAACCAAACCAAACCAAAGAAAACAAATATGATATTTGTTTTCTACACTAAAAGGGTTTGGTTTTGGTGGGCTGTCAGGGCCAGCAGGGCCTTCTCTACTGGCCCTGACAAAATCAAAAAAGTATTTTTTTTGTTTTATTAGTATTATTATTACTATTTTTTTTAATTATTTTTAATAATCAAATTAATGTGTGTCTGAATTCAATTACTTTTTCAGTATGTTAGAATTATATTTCCAGAAAGAATATGGTTATTTTTTTGTGAAGCTGAGCTGGATTTTCCATATGTCATTAAACGCATCATAGCTCCTTGGACCTGCTCTAGTCATATTGCTAGCCTTTTGTTGAAGCTGCCATTTCCTATTTGGTTATAACTTTGACTGACGTGTGTCGTCAGCCAATAAAAATTTGATGCATAGTGACAGAACGCCCCAGGCCCAGTGATGTGTCTGGCACTAGCCCCCTGCTGTTGTCATCAACAACTTTTGAACCTTTGGCGGCTTTTGAAGTAAGCTATGATCACTGCATTAACACCACCGATCGATCATGTTTCTGATGTCCATCGTGTGCACTTTTCAAGGTGATCGTTTGGAGAAAAGAAGGAAATTATTTCAAGAGGAAGACCTACACCGAAGAGGTACATCATTTACGGTAGTTTAAGTGTTAATGATAAATTGATAACATTTTTTAGAAGTGGTGAGGAAAAAACTGTTGATCATAAATAGTGCCGTGGACGTGTTCCCTGCGTAGCTGACGCCTATGCTTATGTGGAAGCTTGTTTTTGTGTCATATAGTGGCTTGTGAAATTGCGGTTGCTGAGTGACATAACGCAAGATGTGGTGGTAATGATGCAGTAGCCTATAGATGCGCAGTGGTGTGCGTGTGCACTATGGTTGTTTCAGATCAACTGTCTCGTGAATATCGTGCATAATAGTGTGTTTGTGCGTGTGGTTTTTTTTCTTTTTTTACTTAAGGCCCTGACTGAATCCCCACGGTACGCTACTGCAAATATGTGTGATCCACCCTGTCAAATACCTTCACTTGGTCTAGAGATAAGACACCAACACATCACGCATGAGGAAAATATTGTCCATAATAGTCTTGTCCGGTACGCAGTATGTTTGGTCTGGGTGTATTACTACCTCCAGAATGTTGTTGAGTCTGTTTGCTAAGACTCTGGAAAGCAGTTTGTAGTCGGTGCAGAGGAGCGACTGGCCTCCAGTTTTTCAGTAAGGCCAGGTCGCCCTTCTTCAGTAACAGTGAGAACACTGCTCGCTGGCAGGAGACATTAAGTTCCCCTGTCCTGAAACACTCCTGTAAGACTGCATGAAGATCAGTCCCAAGAAGTCTCCAAAAGTGTTTGTAAAAGTCAGGGCTCAGGCCATCTCCTCCAAAGTGAGTTCTGAGTGGAGAGCTGCTTTCTTTTCCTGGCTGAGTTGTGGAAGCCCCTCAAGAAGCTCGTTCCGGCACTCTGTGTTACAATCTTCTGCCCCAAAAAGGTTGGAATAGTAGTCCATTGCATGGCTTCTCATTTCGGCTGGGTTGGTGGTCACTCTGCCTCCAGGGAGCTGAAGGCAGGTCATTTGTTTCCTTTGGGCAACAGATCTTTCAAGGTTAAAAAAGAAAGAAGTAGGAGCATCCATGTCCTTGAGCATCAGGAATCTCGATCTAACCAGAACTCCCTTTACTCTCTCCTGCAGGTAGGAGTTTAAACTCAACTTTTTCTCCTGCAGGAGTTGGCCTGTGGCGGGATCGGGTTTGGTTGTAAATAATCTTCTAGTTTTTAATGTTATTTTCTAGTTTGAGGACAGCAGCATTGATGTTAGCGTATTGTTGACAAAAACACGTCATTGTGTCTTCCCTTTCTTCCACCATTGTTTTAAAGAACAAAATTCTGCCTTTCTTCTCAGAGGACTGACATGAGCCTGTTGTTAAATGACCAGTGTGACTTTTACTCCTGGTGAAATGACTAGAACTGAAGTGAAACCAACCGGGCTTATTGTTCTGCATGTGAGTCTGAGACAGAGATTTCTATAGATGAGGATCAAATGTAGCCTGGCGGCATGTGTACTGTCTTAATCCTCCATGAGTCCAGTAGGTCCAGCTGTGACATTGTACTTTTAAGGGTTTGGGATGATAGTGGGTCGGGTTCCTCCAAACCCAGAACTGAGACTCACATGCAAAACTGAATCCTTAAGAAAGCCCTGAGTCCAAACTGCAGATCTAAAGACCCTGAAACTGAGCCATGAACCCAGAACTGAGACCTAAACCCTGACAAAAGAAAACAGGAGGTAGATTTGCCCCCAAACCAGAACTGAGACTCAGACTAAACCTCAGGTTCAGACCTAGAACATGGACTTGACCCTGCAGACCAACAACTGCACCAGGACCTGAAACAGTTCTGAGTTCAGGTCCTCGTTAAAACTCTTCAAACCATTTATTCTCCAGGAATTTCAGGGAAAAAATAAAAACTTTCCAGGTTTTTATTTTTGACAGACGAGACCACGTGTTTGTGAGGAACTTTATATTTAATCTATATATAAACCGGCTGAGTCCAGGATCCAGGTCTGACAACCAGAACCAGAACCAGAACCATCCTCAAAACAAAAGCTGCTTCGTCTGCTCCGTCACTCTTTTTCCATCTCACTTCCTGGTGTTTTCTGCAAACTGTTATGGAAAATGTAATTAAGCTACACACACACACACACACACACGGGACTAACTCAGTAATAGTTTCAAGGCTGGAGAAACAGTCCTGTGGAAAATATGACTGCCTTCTCTTTTCCACTGGCAATTTACACCAACAGCCTGTTTTCCCTCCCTCAGCCCCTCACCCCCTCACCCCCTCACCCTCTCTCCCTCTCTCCCTCTCTTCATCTCCATCTCTTTTTTGCTCTCTCCCTCCGTTAAATGGAAACATGTTGGTCAAACAGCCACAGCTGTGGAAGAACTGCTGTTTTGGAAAAGAAAACTGTAGATACAGTGTGTGTGTGTGTGTGTGTGTGCGTGCGCGCGCGCGTTTGTGTGTGTGTGGGTACAGTGACACGAACATGGACTTCTTTAACCATCTGAACTGATGCTGGGTCACATCATGTTTCCCATGTTAACCACCGTGTGTGTGTGCGTGTGTGTGTGTGTCCTTACATCTTCAGAGCAGCTGTGACACAGTGTGTGTTTTTTTTTTATAAACATACAAATACTTCAATAAACCAGAAAAACAATAAAAAGTGGAACCCAAATTTAAGGTCAAAGTTCAGGGTTAATGAGGTACGGGACGCAGCCAATGCTGACTGCATATGTGAGCGCCCCCTGCTGCCCAAAACCTGCCTGAGACTCAGACTTTATCTCACTGTGAGACAGCGTTCTCCAACAAGAACCACTCACTCTCCCACATCAAACCCCACAGAGAAAATCAGTGATTTTAGCTTGCGGGAACACAGGAGCTGCTGGTCTACTGCTGGTCTGCTGCTGCCTCGTGTGGTCACTTTGTGTCACTGAGGTCGATGTGAACGAAGGATTTCAAATGCCGAATTCACTAAAATATATGTTTACAATGAGTGACGGAGGCAGCAGTGGATCGACAGCTGCTGTGTGCTGTGACGTTAGAATCACTGATTTTCTCTATGGGGTTTGGTGTGGGAGAGTGTCAGAGAGACATTGTGTGGTTTTCGCAGCTAATACAGTTGTGACTAAACACACACATGCGCGCACACACACACACACACACACAAACATTTCCAAAATGAGAACTTTTTTATCTTTTTCATTGAACTGCTTTTTTTTTTTTAGAGTTTTTCCGTTGTGTAACTGCGGGTTGTTTTTTTTTTACAGCAGCAGCAAAAGCAGAGTAACCTTGGCTCGCCAAGAACTTCCTCCTCCCACACACACACACACACACACACACACACACACACACACACATAGTCACAGTCACAGTAATTGACTGACTGCCAACCTGCTGTAAATCACTGTCTACAAGCTGCTCTGTGTGTGTGTGTGTGTGTGTGTGTGTGTGTGTGTGTGTGTGTGTGTGCACGTCCCCTCGTTCACACACTCGCCAACGCCTGCGTCCACATCCACAGCTGAAAATAATGATTGACAGCTCTAAATTAAAACAAAACACCAGATGAAATGATGAGTGTATGTGTGTGTGTGTGTGTGTGTGTGTGAACCTGCAGCCTCCTCCTGCCACTGCCATGCCTTGATCAAGGGCAGAGGAGGTGCATTGGATTCCTGAACTTGAACCTTGACCCTGATGTAAAAGGGGCGGGCCTGTGTGAAAAGTGCTGAGTCAGTGTGTGTTTTTATTTAGCGGGGAAATCTGTCTGTGGTTTGTTTTTATTTTTTCAAATTCTTACTTCTGTTCCCTTGTTCCCTTGTTCCCTCATTCCCTCATTCCCTCATCTTCATTACTCCCTCCTATGTTTCCTTTCCTTGACGCTTCTTCACTGATGTAGTCGCTGGTTCTGTTTTGGTTTGAGTGAAAAATCGGTTTAATCTGATCAATCTGATTGAGATTAATTTGTGTAACCTGTTTAATCTGTTCAGATTACCCTGCGCTGTGATGCATTCACTCACTCATCGACCACTGAGGAGATGGCCCTATTACCAGTGTGTGTGTGTGTGTCCTTGTTTCCTTACATGCCTACTTGTTTCCTTACCTCCTAAATCCGTCCTCCTCTTTCAGTTTCCTTGTCAAGGCCTTGTTCCATTTCTTTGGTTTTTGTCGCCTCACAGCTCCTCTGTTTTATATCCTTTGTGTGCCATTTCTCTCCTAGCTACCTAGCCATCAGTGTCTGTTGTGTCCTTACTCCCTTATACAGTCCTCCTTGTACACCCTGGTATCTATGCCTCCTTGTGTCTGTGCTGTCTGTTTCTTTTTTGTGTCGACTTCAAGCGTTCCCTCCTCTCTATGTCTCCTTCTTCCCTTCCTTCACTATTTTATCTCCTTTTCTTCCTTCCTTCCTTCCTTTTTTTTTTTTTCTTTTTGCAAGTATGCTGCTACACACGCACACACACACACACACACACATAGAGAGCCTTCAGGATGGAACAGCCTCCCACACACACATTCACTCACTCATCCTTCTGTTGTGAGTACATGATTCACACCCCCACACTTTTCTACCTCCAGGGTTTTGGAGACAAACTTACACGTGTGTGTGTGTGTGTGTGTGTGTGTGTGTGTGTGTGCGTGTGCGTGTGTGTGCGCGCTCTTGAACTGAGCATGTTACCCAAGTTAGATGACGATGACAGCAGGAGAGGAAGGGAAAGGTGCTCTTGCACCGATGACTCGCACTCTTCTTCTTCTTTTTCTTTCTCGTCTTCTTCTTCTTCTTCTTCTTCTTTTTCTTTTCTCGTCTTCTTCTTCTTCTTCTTCTTGGACTCAGCCTTTTCTCTCGGACGCCCACACACATCATGACTCTCCAGCGTCACTTCCGCAGCACTATTTATAAGCCTTTGTGTCTTTTTAGGAACAGCGTGGGTTTGCTTTGCATCAGTGAGTCACTGAGTGGAGGGAGGAGGTGGGTGAGAAAGAGGGAGGGAGGGTCGAAAAGGCAAAAAGCACAGTTGGATTCCGGTGTGAAGGAACTCACTGAGGAATCAGTGACATTTACATTTGCACATTAGGCTTCTTAGGTTCTCTTCCCCTTAATGCGTTCTCTCTCCAGCAGAGAGCGAGCCGGTGTGCACTGCACCTGACGACCAGAATTTAAAAAAAAAATCTCTCCTTTGTTTTGCTGCAGGTGCTTTTTTTTCTGTGAGAAATCTGAATGAATGAGCGCTGAAGTGGCAGCAGAAGAGGATCCTCGAGCACTTTGACTGAACAGAGAAGTTAGTGTTGGTCTTTTGTTAACGTTCGTTTATTTGAAGCCTCTCTCGCTCTTCAACTCAGAAATATACTTTTCTGTTTTCCACAGATCATTCGAGGAACCTTTGTGCTTTTCAATGAACTGGACAGAAAAACAGCACACAGAGACAAAATGGACAGAGTAGAGACACATTTCTGATGTCCTCTCCACGCAATCAGTCCATGTCAGCAATGGACGGGCACTTCCTGTTTTTGTGAACTGCGGCAGCCGTCAAAGATTCAGCTACCATGTCTTGTAGATTGGGGGACTGGTAGCCCTCCAGGATTTGCCCTCCCTCCCCCTCTCTCCCAACTACTCTGACCCGCAGAAGAGCCTCTTCAAAATGGAGGCTCGTGAATCGGCTGCCGTTGGGCACAAGACCTCCGGTCAGGAACCAGTGAAGGAGAAGGTGCCTCTGCAGAGAAAGTGGGTGTCTGAGCCATCTGCAAACACCAAGAGTTGCACTTTTGCTGACCCAGATTTGACACACCGGGAAAGTTTGCCTGGTGGTGCCAGTGTGGGATCAGCACCTCAGCAGAAATACGCAATCACGGAAAATTCTAGAAAGCTGTTATCTGGACCCTCTGCAGTAGGGGCAGTAGGAGGCCCACCATCTCAAGACCCCCAAGGGCCCTTTGCTCAGGGGTTTCAAAGGGGATACTCCTACCAGCTGGGCCACCCATACCCTCAGCACCCCCAAACTGAGCGCTTCCTCTCAGGAGCCAAACCCCAGCCAGGCCTGGAGCCTCATGCCTGGCCTTTTGCAGGCCAGTTACCCTCTGATGATCTGTATCCAGTAGGATACGCAGGACATACTCACCCTCATGGGGCCGGTGCAGGGAGGTTTCCCCGACAGAAATCTCCCAGTTTACCCAGCTCCTTTGGACAGTATTCTCAGTCTGGCCCTGAGCCTGGAGATGAGGGGTACAGCAAAAAAGAGCAGAAGCCCAAAAAGCCAGGTAAGTACTTATGTCGCTACTGCGGGCGAGCTTGTGCCAAGCCCAGTGTCCTGAAGAAGCACATCCGCTCACATACTGGAGAAAGGCCATATCCATGTGAACCTTGCGGCTTTTCCTTTAAAACCAAGAGCAACCTTTACAAGCATCGCAAGTCCCACGCTCACGCCATCAAGGCTGGACTCGTACCATTTTCAGAGCTAGCCGTGGCCCGCGGTGGGGACCTGGATCACGCGTCACCTGTGGGTGAGGCTGAGGTTCACTCAGATGGAGAGCAGAGTACAGACACCGACGAGGAAGGTGTGGAGGGCCCTACCATGCTGATGGACAAAGACAGCCCCATGCCGCAGATCTCCTTTGAAGCTGACAAGAACACAGGTAAGAGTTTGACATTTTTGCATTGAGAGTGCATTGACTGTACCTGTTCTAAGTCACCGCCAACACGTCTGTCTTTCCTACTGCTTAGGGGGGGCGGAGCCAGCATATGCAGACTCGGCTGAAGAGCTGCCCGTGGGATCTATCAAAGTGCCTATTCTCATTGTTCCCAAACCTGGGGGAGTCCCCTCCACGGGTATGGAGTGCCCACCCTTTCAGGACATAAAGGGCTCGCATCACATGTTGGTGTTGCAGGTCGGCAGAAAAGCACATTCCCTGGATGACTCCCCAACCATCAAGCAACGCTTGGCACTGAGGCTGAGCGAGAAGAAAGGCCAGGATGTGGACTCTGCCATTTCCCAGTCCCTGAACCTCCTCAGTCCTCACAGCAAAGGCAGCACAGACTCTGGTTACTTTTCACGCTCTGAGAGTGCAGAGCAGCAGATCAGCCCCCCAAATACTAATGTCAAGACATATGAAGAGATTATGTTTGGACGTTCTTGGTACTACAGACCCAATTCCAGATCCAGACAGTCTATCACAGTGGGAATGGCAGGAGCTGACCCAGCTAGTCTGGCAACTTTAAAGCAATCAGGTGCTATTCTGGACATGGGGAAAATAGCTGAGGATCCTATCTGTTTCAGAGGGGATGTAGGGATCTCTGGAGATCCCAAGCAGTATCCAACTGGACCCTGCCAGAGCAGTACAGGGCTTTTGGAGCCTCCTTCAGATTCTGCAACACTTATTAGGAGTAACTCTATGCCAACTTCTTCTCCTCCTAACCTCAGCATCCCCCCAAGTATTCGGGGCAGTCACTCCTTCGATGAGATGACATCTGATGACGTGTTCTACCCACAAGGCTTTCGCAGACTCAGGAGGCAGGCAGCGTTTGAACATTCAGCCGCTGAAGCCCATGCAGGAGAGGCTGAGGGCTACGGACCAATGCCTAAGAATTTAGCTCCATCTCTGGCTATGAAGCTCTGTGAGCGCAGCCTAGGAGTGCCAGAGCACATGGCCCACAGCCTATATGGTACTAAAGTTAGCATGTCAGAAACAGCCACAAGAAAAAGAAGGATAGAGAAGAGTGTTGGGGATGAGGAGGACAGCCCTGGACATTGTGACAGTAGCTGTAGTGGTTCAGTGGAGATGATAGGGGACTATGACTTTAGACAAAGTAGTCTTGATGGGTCAAGAGCCACCCCGACAGCGAAGGGCTCTTTCAGCGCTCACAGCCAATCAGACAGCTTTGATACCTGTGCCAGCATGTGCTCTGAGGACATGGCACTGTTTCCTGACACTGAGGGCAGGAAGGCAGCTGGGAATGTCATATCAGTAATTCAACACACCAACTCCCTCAGTCGGCCAAATTCCTTTGAGAAGTCGGAGTCCTTTGAGCAGCCAGGATATCATTCTTTAGACAAAGCCCTATCGAGCCAATACTCTGAGCAGTCTGACACAGACATATTTGAAGATGCTCTAAGTCCTGAGTCCGTCCTGCTGAGGACAGAGAGCATGGAGCAGCAGCTGCAAAGTGACAGTGACCTTACCTCATCCACATCAGCTGCGGCCTCCCCTGGTCAGCCTTATCACATCCCACACAAACTCATCCGACAACCCAACATCCAAGTTCCAGAGATCCGGGTGACAGAGGAGCCGGACAAGCCGGAGAAAGATACCGAATCTCAGATGAGCAAGGAGCCGGATAAGCAGCAGCAACACGTTGAGGAGTTCCAGCTGCCGCAGAGGAGTGACACTCTCGCCCAGATGCCATCAGAAAAGCTCCCACCCAAGAAGAAGAGGCTACGTCTCACAGACATGGAGCACTCGTCGGGTGAATCAAGCTTTGAGTCAACATGCACAAGCCTTTCTCGCAGCCCCAGTCAGGAGAGCAATCTGTCCCACTCCTCTTCCTTCTCCATGTCCTTCGACAGAGATGAAGGCCTCAAGTCTGTCTCACCCACTAAACAGGTAATCTTAAAATGGTTACGGTGTTGTGTGACTGTAATGTGTATTGTGTTGAACTTCAGCACCTGTAAGAGACTTCATGTTCCCAGTAACTGAGTAATAAAGAAGTTTCTTTGCGACTGTGAACCAGGATGACACATCGGCCTCTGGCAGTGGAGCTAAACAATCAGAGTTCCTGACAGTACCCGGCAGTGGTCATTCCAGTCATCACCAGCAGAGGGAGATGCGGCGGTCTTCATCAGAGCAGGCCCCGTGCACTTTGTCAATGGAGTTGCCTGAAATGCGCAGCAAATCTTTTGACTATGGAAGCTTGTCCTCATCCAGACAGGGCGAGGTTTACTCCAGTGCCTCTTCGATGAAGGAACGCCGGCGTGGATATCTTGTCCGACAGGTAACGCACTGTGCACTACGCCCATGTTACATTGTGACTGTACATAACTGACCTACTTTTTAAACCCACATATCTTAGGCTTCGCTGAGTGTTTATCCAGAGACAGTAACTCATGAATCCGGGGCGGAGATGCCAATTAAACAGGAGAGTTTAGAACACGGGTCCTGGTCTGGACCAACAGGTTCCTCTCACAGCAACAGTGATTTAGCCAGCAGAACCAAGAGAGTTGGAAATAGCACTGGTGGTAAGTGCTAATCCATTTTGTAACATTATGCAGAAATTTTTAAAGATAGTTTTGCTCAATGTTTTCATAAAATACTGTACCTAAGTTATGCCTTATGCATAGGAATAGGATCTCACCAACACCACCAGCACCTCCTCCAGCAGAGTATCAGTGAGGACAGCCTGCAGGACGAACCACTCTATGGCAGGTAAGAACATCGCCATTTTCCAACACTATCAAAATTTGCCAACTGAAAAATTAGCCAGCGCTTTCATCAACGTCCTCTCATTCTAATAGGTCCCAGCAGCATCGTCTGCAGGCGCAGGGCTCATCATCTGAAGGAGAATATCCGGGTCATGAGGTCATGAACAAGGAAGTAATCCAGCAGTACCAGAGTGGCCCACCTTTACTATCTTTCCAGCAACCAGGTCTGTTCTGGAGCCAGGAGGCTGGACAAGCTCCCAGACATCAGGCAGC
Source organism: Solea solea (assembly GCF_958295425.1). Taxonomy (NCBI): domain Eukaryota; kingdom Metazoa; phylum Chordata; class Actinopteri; order Pleuronectiformes; family Soleidae; genus Solea; species Solea solea. The sequence continues at coordinate 21,187,405 of NC_081150.1, read as the reverse complement.
CCAGCAGCAATTCCAAAAACTCCAAATGAGATCACCGGGAACCCTGACCGGACACCAGCCCCACACACAGCAGCCACTCCACTCCCAGGATGGAAAATCAGAAAATGGAAGCTCTCAGATGTATATGGCCTCCTTCTCACCTCGTGCCTCTCTTCTGTCCCAGCAACAGCAAAACTACGGCACACTCTCCTCTAAGCTCTCTATGCCCAGTGCAGCCACCACCTCCATGATTTTACAGCAGATTCAACCGGTCTTTGCAACCCAAAATCTGGGATCCCAGCCCTCACTGCCAAGTATGATAGTTCCTGTACGGATCCAAACCCATGTGCCATCATTTGGTAGTGTTATGTACACTAGTGTTAGTCAGCTGGTTGCTAGCCCCAGTAATGGAGGACAAGGGGTGGACTTAGCGATTCTGGGTGATGCTGACCACGGCGGCCTGTCTCCCCTAGTTGGTGGCACAAGTTTCAGCAAACCATCTGGAGGAATTGGTGGAGGCGTTAGCGGAGCAGGTTTCAACCTGTCACAGTTCCTGGGACCGACTGAAGGCTCAGTGCTACGCTACCCTCTGTGGAAGGTTCCAGACTCCACTCTACCAGAGCAACGACTGAACACTGGGATCCCACTGTCACTGACGTCAGGCACCATATCCACCACAGATGCCTCAGGGTCTGGCATCGGGGGTAGCAAGCGCATGCTGTCCCCTGCCAGCTCTCTGGAGCTCTTCATTGAGACTAAGCAGCAGAAAAGAGTGAAGGAAGAACGAATGTACGGACAGATTGTCAAGGAGATGAGTGCAGTGGAGCTGAGTGGAACTGAAAGCAGTAGCAAGACTGAGAAGATGCAAGGCAGAGGTCTGCACACTCACCCTAAGAGTGACGGCTCCATGGATGACTCTCCTTCACCATTAAGTGACTTCCCTGTTGCCCCCAAGATTGCCATTCCTGTCCGTTTCTCTGCCCCGCACCTGCCTGATGTCCCCCGGGCGGAGAGCTTCACTCCTCCTCTTCAGATCGTCACTGACTGCTGTCCGTCAGGTGGCCGAGACTCCCCAGAGGAGCTTGATGTGGATGATTCAGCTCCAGACCCCGGCTCTAGCCCCCAGTCCATGGTCTCCTCAAATGATGCAGACGAGACAGACAGCACAAAGCAGCCTGGAGCTAGCATGCTGGTTCAGCTAGCTACCAACCAAAGTGCAGGATTATCCGGAACAGTGGGTCAGACCTTGATACTTAAAAATGATGCCCAGCAGTATTTCCAGTTCCCTAGCTTGCGCACAATGAGCAAAGTCAGCTGGTGTTTCCTGAAATACACCAAACCCAACAGCACCCAGGCCACTCTGCGTGGCTCCGTCTACAGTTCATGGTGCGTCAACTCATACAATCCAAACCCTTTGAACCTCAGTACCAAGGCTGCGCTGGCCCTGCTCAGGTCCAAACAGAGGAAAGGCACAGATTTGCTGTTCACAACAGCAGCCTTGTCCCCACCCAGCTCTGGGAAACTGGTGTCATCTGTGGCCTGGAAGCTGAGGTTTGATCAGGTACGCAGAGGAGCCGTTTGTGTCCTTGTCCTCGTGTCCTTCCACCCTCTCCTTTATGCTTGTCCTCTCTTTGCAGTTGAAGCCCGAGCTGATGCCTGTCGACGTCTGTAACTTTGGGAGGAAGATGAAGGGAGTGGTGTCCTGGGAGCGGTCAAAGGAGGAGCAGGTGGAGAAGGAGGTCTCCGTCAAACCAGCCACCACCGAGCCGACCCGAATCAAGATCTTCGAAGGCGGGTTCGTCCAACACACACGCATGCCGACACAACATGAGGTCCAGTAACGGAACCTAAACAAGTCCAGCTTTTGAAGTTTGAGGGATGAACAACATGTTCTGTGACTAAGAATAGACTTTTAAAACCAGAATCTAAAAATTAAAACCACACTGAGATCCAAGTGTTATTACTATAAACCAGTGTTTCTCAGTCCTGGTCCTGGTCCTGGGGACTCACTGCCATACATGAGTCACAGTGGGTTGAGCTGACCACTGGAGGCAGGTGAGCTGGAGCAGGGGAAAGTCTGCAGGGCTGCGGCTCCTCCGGACCAGGACTTAGAAGAACTGCTATAAATAGTTGTATGTTTACACGTCAGAGCAAATGTTCAGTCCTAATAAGTAATAAACCCCAGAGAAACAGATGACAATGATTGCCGACACTTGTTTGGCATCTTGTTGAGCTCAGTGTCTCCCTGAATAGTTCCAGGGACGTCTGGTACACAGAGAGCACCTTTCTGACAGGCCGCGGTGGAACAGGGACGGCCGGAGACCTGAATTTGGTCAGGAGACGCTGAATGATCAACTTGTGATGTCATTAAAGTCAGACAAAGACTCAGTTTTGACACAGAAAGTCCAGGGATTTTGTCCTGAAATGTTGACGAAAACGCTGAAATAAAAGATAACGACCGTACGAGGGAGTGAAATCCTGCTGTGACACACATTCCTCTGCAGCATTATGTTTTATAGTCATTCAAGTAGAGCCAGCACAAGTGAGGCTACTGAACCACACACACACACACACACACACACACACGCTGCACACACAGTTATTAAATGCAGCAGACAGTGAGGTAATTCTCTTTTTCCCTGAACAACACTTCAAACACAATCAGTGGATAAAAGCTTAGAAAAGACACACACTTACATTACAACACTGTGTGTGTGTGTGTGTGTGTGTAATAAATGTGTAAATGAATAAACACATTCTACATGAGAAAAGTCCACAAAGTGGAAGAGGAAACAAATCCGCTCTGGGTTTTCTTCCTGCGTCCCCTTGCTTCATGATCTTACATGTGAAACAAGAATCATCATCATCATAATTCATCTTCATCACTGACCACAGCTGCGCTCACTGCCCGCCCGAGTGTTTGATGTCACACACAGACACACACACACACAGACACACAGACACACACACACAGCGTTACCTCAGTCCAGACAAGACAGGAAACCATTTTACAATTTTCACCACAAAGGAAATAACTTAATTTTTTTGCCCTGGTGGTAAAATAATGTAGAAGTTTAAAAAGTGACGCCCACTGAAATAAAGAACTATCACAAAAAAAGCCAAACATTTGAAGCTTGTCGTCACAGAATAATAATGTTCATGTAATAAAAACGACAGGAAGTATCATTCAGTGAATCTGTTCTAGTATTTAACACATTCTGTGTGTTTATTGTTTTAAGTTCTCCTTCAATGACTGAAATGACTTGAATTCACGTCATTATTTGATGTATTTTTTATCATCTGCATATAGAGAAATAATGTCAAACATCAGAGAAGCTGATGTGAAGTTGTTCTCGACTGAGACCATGGCTTCAACTCAACAGGAAGTCGGCCATTTTGAATTGCGCCGTCTATTTTGGCCATTTGCACCCTGGGTAAATGTGTGAACTCGTCCAAGGGCGTTTGTCGTACTCAACACATCAAAGGTGAAAAATTGTCAAAAAGGTTTTGCAGATTCATAGGGGGCGTGGCCACGGCAACCTTTGGCGTTTTTTGACCATTTGCCACGAAACAGGAGTTCGGTGTACGTCGAGTTCCACCGAATTTCCTGAAACTTGAAGAAGATGTTTCGACCAAGACGAAGCATAAAAAATAATATATGATATAAAACAATAAAAAAGACTGAAATCTTATGTTTATATAATCATTTAGTGAGCAGAGTAAACACACACTGACTGCTCGTTGTGTTTCAGGTACAAATCCAACGAGGACTACGTGTACGTGCGCGGCCGCGGTCGCGGGAAATACATCTGCGAGGAATGTGGCATCCGCTGTAAGAAGCCGAGCATGCTGAAGAAACACATCCGCACGCACACCGACGTCCGGCCGTACGTCTGCAGGTTCTGCAACTTCGCCTTCAAAACTAAAGGTTTGTTGTGATCAACTTTTCAAAATAAAAGAGACCAAGACGCAGAGCAGCAATCACACACAACACACTCACACAACACCACACACTCACACAACACACTCACACAACACGACACACTCACACAACACACTTACACAACACGACACACTCACACAACACACTCACACAACACAACACACTCACACAACACGATCACACAACACACTCACACAACACGACACACTCACACAACACACTCACACGACACACTCACACAACACGACACACTCACACACGATCACACAACACACTCACACAACACGACACACACACACAACACCACAAACTAACACGACACACTCACACAACACAACACACTCACACAACACGACACACTCACACAACGCGACACACTCACACAACACGACACACTCACACAACACGACACACTCACACACCGTGACACACTCACACAACACCACAAACTAACACGACACACTCACACAACACACTCACACGACACACTCACACAACACCACAAACTAACACGACACACTCACACAACACACTCACACAACGCAACACACTCACACAACACACTCACACAACGCGACACACTCACACAACACAGTCACATAACACGACACACTCACACTGTGATAATAGATAATGTTTTATGAAATGTGGTAAATTTGACTTTAACTAAACTTAACTCGTGTTTGTCTGAATGTAAATGTAAACACTTGAATTCTGTGTGTGTGTGTGTGTGTGTGTGCGTGTGTGCGTCCTGTAGGTAACCTGACAAAGCACATGAAGTCTAAAGCTCATATGAAAAAGTGTCTGGAGTTAGGCGTCTCCATGTCTTCGGTCGAGGACACGGAGGCGGACGACGGAGGTAATGGACACACACACACACACACACACACACAGGCAGGTTGCTGGAGTTTGTTTTTGGGTCCAAACTGTGAGGTGAACGGTGAATATTTACGTTTGTTTCTTTGTCTCTTTCCTTTTCCACTTATGTTTCCTCCTCTCCTTCCTGTCCTACTCCCTTCCTTTTCTCCTCTTCCCCTAATTCTTTTTCTGCATTTCCTTTCTGTATCTCTCTCCTCTCCTCCTCTCTCCTCCCTCCTCTCTCCTCTCTCCTCCTCCTGCTGCAGATGTAGGAGATGAAGGTCAGAGGTCATCAGAGCAGGCGTGCAGGCGGGCGCTGGTCGATCATCAGTTCTCCGACGCCGACGACTCAGATGGCGTCGAGGATGACGGCGACGACGACGAAGACGAGGAGGATGACGAGTACGACGGCGACTCCACCCCGAGGACGCGCTCGCGCTCCACATCCCCGCAGCCGTACGGTCTGCCTGCGCTGTCAATCACCGCCGTGGCCGCCTCCCACTCCTCGCCCCACCCCGCCTCCAACCTCCTGGGGAACGCCCACAAGCCGCCGCTGTTCGGCTACTTTACCACGGTGCCAAGCATCCACGTCACGTCGCAGGCTCCGCCCGGCGACCCGGCAACGGAGCGAGGTCAGGACTATCATGGCCAGCAGAGGGCGCAGGCGAGCAGGCTCTTGGCTCCGCCCTCCTCGTCCATGGATGAAGACTTCTCCCTTTTCTCTCCGGATTTCTCCTCCCCCTCCTCACGCCTGTCCTCACCCGGGCTCGACCTCTCCGCCTGCCCGTCGCCAAACTCACCCTCCTCGTCGCCGTCGGCGCGCCGCTACCTCTCCCCGCGCCGTGACCTTTCACCCCACACCCGACACCTCTCGCCTCGCCGCGACGCCTCCCCCCTGCGTCACGTCTCGCCCAAGAGAGAGCTGGGGGTGGGCGGATTCCGGCGAGACGTCTCCCCCAGGAGGAGTCACCTGTCGCTGCTGTCGCCTCTGAGTCGACCCACGTCGCCTGGGGGGCGGGACTACAAACGCGACCTTTCACCCCGGGGTCGACACAGGGGCGTGATCAGGCCTCTCTCTCCTCGCAGAGGAATCCACCAGCACCTGCTCCACCAGAGGTGAGTGTTCTCAAACACTGGCTCAGGGCCCACACGGTGTCACAGGAAGCTTTTTCTGGGTCCCCAAACACATGTGCCGTGACCTTTGACCTCAGATTTATGTGTGTTCCAGTCAGCAGAGTGCAGCGAGGACCTTGAGGCCGAGTCACCACACGGGGGCGTCGGTGCAGGGAGAGTCTGTAGGACGTCGCAGAACCAGCGTCGACATGGAGACGGTGAGACTTTCACCTCTCTTTCTTTTTTTTAAATGTTTATTTTCCGTTGAAAGTTGTGATGAAAGTTTCCATTTGTGGAATTTTTCTTATTTCCATCGTTTTATTTTTTCTTTAATTTACTGTGATTTTTTTTTTTTAAACCCAGGACTGAAGCTAGAGCTGCTGAGCCTAACTGGATCTCAGCTAGTCCTGGTCCTCGTTTTTGTGTCTCAGATAAACTTCTATTTTCAGTGTAATACTTTTTAGTGTATGATAGCATATGTTTATGTATTTCAGTACCATTTTTCAGTATATTTCAGTATAATTTTTCAGTATATTTCAGTATATTTCAGTGTATTTCAGTACCATTTTTTTTTGTATATTTCTGTACCATTTTTCAGAATATTTCAGTGTATTTCACTATATTTCAGTATATTTCAGTACCATTTTTCAGTATATTTCAGTACCATTTTTCAGTATATTTCAGTACCATTTTTCAGAATATTTCAGTGTATTTCACTATATTTCAGTACCATTTTTCAGTATATTTGAGTGTATTTCAGTACAATTGTTTTTGTATATTTCAGTATATTTCACTATATTTCAGTATATTTTGGTACCATTTTTCGGTATATTTCAGTACCATTTTTCAGAATATTTCAGTGTATTTCACTATATTTCTGTACCATTTTTCAGAATATTTCAGTGTATTTCACTATATTTCAATGTATTTCAGTACCATTTTTTTTTGTATATTTCAGTACCATTTTTCAGAATATTTCAGTGTATTTCACTATATTTCAGTATATTTCAGTATCATTTTTCAGTATATTTCAATGTATTTCTGTACCATTTTTCAGAATATTACAGTGTATTTCTCTATATTTCAGTGTTTTTCAGTACCATTTTTTTGTATATTTCAGTACCATTTTTCAGAATATTTCAGTGTATTTCACTATATGTCACTATATTTCAGTACCATTTTTCAGTATATTTCAGTACCATTTTCCAGTATATTTCAGTACCATTTTTCAGAATATTTCAGTGTATTTCAATGTATTTCTGTACCATTTTTCAGTATATTTCAGTACCATTTTCCAGTATATTTCAGTACCATTTTTCAGAATATTTCAGTGTATTTCACTATATTTCAGTACCATTTTTCAGTATATTTGAGTGTATTTCAGTGTATTTCAGTACCATTTTTTTAGTATATTTCAGTACAATTTTTCAGAATATTTCAGTGTATTTCAGTATATTTCAGTACCATTTTTCGGTATATTTCAGTATCATTTTTCAGTATATTGCAGTGTATTTCAATGTATTTCTGTACCATTTTTCAGTATATTTCAGTACCATTTTCCAGTATATTTCAGTACCATTTTTCAGAATATTTCAGTGTATTTCACTATATTTCAGTACTATTTTTCCAGTATATTTAAGTGTATTTCAGTGTATTTCAGTACCATTTTTTTAATATATTTCAGTATCATTTTTCAGTATATTTAAGTGTATTTCAGTGTATTTCAGTACCATTTTTTTAGTATATTTCAGTATCATTTTTCAGTATATTGCAGTGTATTTCAATGTATTTCTGTACCATTTTTCAGTATATTTCAGTACCATTTTTCAGTATATTTCAGTGTATTTCACTATATTTCAGTATCATTTTTTGGTATATTTCAGTCTATTTCAGTACCATTTTTTAGAATATTTCAGTGTATTTCACTATATTTTAGTACCATTTTTCAGTATATTTCAGTACCATTTTTCAGTATATTTCAGTACCATTTTACAGTATATTTAAGTGTATTTCGGTGTATTTCAGTACCATTTTTCAGTATATTTCAGTGTATTTCAGTATATTTCAGTACCATTTTTCAGTATATTTAAGTGTATTTCGGTGTATTTCAGTATATTTCAGTACCATTTTTCGGTGTATTTCAGTATATTTCAGTACCATTTTTCAGTATATTTAAGTGTATTTCAGTATATTAAAGTGTATTTCGGTGTATTTCAGTATATTTAAGTGTATTTCGGTGTATTTCATTATATTTCAGTACAATTTTTCAGTATATTTCATTATTATTTTTAAGTATATTTCAGTACCATTTTCGGTATATTTCAGTATATTTCAGTGTATTTCAGTATATTTCAGTACCATTTTTCAGTGTATTTCAGTGTATTTAAGTGTATATCAGTATATTCCAGTATATTTAAACATATTTCTGGGTACTTTTTAATATAATTTACTATATTTTAGTTGGATTCTTTTGTGTATTTCATGTTGCTTTTTCACATATTTCATGAGTATTTCTGTGTTTTATCATATGTTTCACTTTATTCTTCTTTTTTAAACACGTTTCAATGTATTTTTGTATATTTTTGTCTTTAGGAAGTTTGTCCAGGTTTGTCGTCAGCGGGGGAGCGTCGTCATGGTAACAGGTCCAGCCCCCCTCACCAGGTCCTCTTCAGTCACCTCCCTCTTCACTCTCAGCTCCAGGTTTTATTTTTAATATTTGAATGAAACTTTTAAACATTAAAGCAGATTTTTGCACATTTGTTGATCCAGTGGATTTGAATGTTTTCAAGTCTTTTATCACTAAATTCTCACCTCAGGTTCGTTCTCCGTATCCAATGATCCCCATCGGAGGAATCCAGATGGTTCAGTCCGTCCCCGCCTCCCTCACCACTCCTCTGTCCCAGCAGGGGGCGCAGCACGCCGCCGCAGCAGAGGACTCAACCACTGGCAGCAACGCTGGTCCTCCTCATTACACCTCCTTCATCGAGAGACGCGGAGGAGCAGTAGGAGGAGGTGGGGAGTGGCTTAGGGAGACTTCATCCCCTCGCTTGTCCTTGCAGGAGAAGGAAGGAGGCGGAGTCAGGCAGGAGCCGGAGGAGGGAATCCAGACCTGCACCAAAGCCATCGCTTCACTCTGCATCGACTCTGAGGAGTCAGCAGAGAAACGAGGAGGAGATGAGGGGAGACCTCCGTCCTCCTCGTCCACTTCGTCCCTCGACTCCCAGCTGCAGCTTCTCTGTCCGTCCTCTGTGTCTCCGTCTCCTCCTGAGACTCAGCACTTTAGCAGCCTGGAGCTCAGGCCTCCTCACCCGTCCCTACCTTGCTCCCCTCACTCATCCTCCTCCGCCTCGCCAAGCCCCGCCCCTGACGGCCTCCAGCCGCCTCCCACAGCATCCCAACCCCTTAAGCCGGAGCAGGAAACGGAAATTACGAAGAGAAGCAAAGAGGCGTCGTAGAAGGAGAAGAGGAGGAGGAAGAGGAGGAGGATTTTTTTGTCTTTTTTGGGATAAAAGGAAGGGATGACGTGCAAGAGAGAAAACACAAATATACTGATTCTTTTTTGTTAAAAATGAAAAGTGACTTCTGCAACACACACACACACACGCACACACGTACGAAAACAAAAACTCACAACAGGAAGAAAATAAAACAACTAAAAAAAACGGTACAAGACAAAAGTTTGACGTTTTTGTGCCTTTTTCTCTTTGATGTTTTTTGCTTATACTGTAATAAGCAAACAAAGCAGGAAGGTAAATGTAAATAAACAATAATATCATGTTTTTTGTGTATCAGCTTTGTAATAAATGTAATCCTTCCCTCCCTCCTCTCTCTCTCTCACATGGATGTGAAGTTTAAATACTTACGTACGGTTGCACTAAAAACATATTTTTATATGAGTGAAATTTTAAAAGAACTTAAGCTTTTTCTCGTGTACAGCAGCGATTTTATTCTATAAGGACTATTTATTATTATAATTATTATCATTGTTGTTGTTGTTACTATGTTTCATAAATTGTAAAAGATTTTCTTAAATGTCGTGGAAATGACTTTTTCTATGTGAAGCGGGGCGGGGCAGGGGGCGGGGACACGTATGTACACTGTAACATGGCTTCATATGTTATACTATTTATATCTAAATATGTATCTACGTATATAAACACACATATGTACGGAAAAATATAAAAGTGAGCACAGAAGAATATTTACAGCGTAGAAAATCTGTCTGTCTCTCTGTCTGTCTCACTCTCTGCACATATAGAATAACGATCACATCAAACTTTCGCGATGTTTTTTCTCAGCATTACGTGAATTCTAAAAGCTTTTTTCTGCTCCAACCAACTAACCACAAAGCAACTAGTTCACCAACCGGTTTAACAACCAAGAAAACTATCAGCCAACAACAACAAACAACCATAAACCAACCAATCGTACACCAACCAAACAGCTGAAAAAAACTAACTAACCAACCAAGGATCCGCCCAACGGACCAGATAAAAACCAAACAACACTCCACTCACCCCTCACAGGTGTCCTCTCACAGTCTGACGTTAGCATCTGATGTTAGCGTCTGGCGTTAGCATCTGACATTAGCGTCTGAGGTTAGTGTCTGATGATAGTGTCTGGCGTTAGCATCTGATGTTAGCATCTGACTTTAGCAGCTGACGTTAGCATCTGATAGGGTCTAGCATTAGCATCTGATGTTAGCTTCTGGTGTTAGCGTCTGGCATTAGCATATGATGTTAACGTCTGTCGTTAGCATCTGGCGTTAGCATCTGATGTTAGCATCTGACATTAGCGTCTATTTCCCTCTGGATGTGAAGCAACCAAACCTTTTTTTTTATTTTAATGTTTATTTAATCCTAATCACAAAAGCACCTTATTCTATTTTTATTTTATTTGTTATTGTTTAACATAAACCCCCCATAATAAAAATAATAATAATACATTTAACTTTCTGCACTCCCCTTTCATTGACTCCTCCTCCTCCTCCTCCTCCCCCTCGTGGATGTCCTGTTTTTTTCCATTTTTTTAAGCTAAGCAATATTTCGCCAAAACTCTGCAGCAGCAGGAAGTGAATTTGTTGCAAGGCAACAATTGTGTAAAAATCCTTCAATCAGAAGAAGGGAGCAGCAGTAGGGGGAGGGGCCGTGATGATTTCTGACAGTAGGGGGCGGAGTCGGGCAGGCTGCAATGTGAGCGTGTGTCTGTGTTTCCTGTATCGACCAGTTTATCTTTTTTAAATCCTCCTGCTGTTCTGTAAACTTCTGATGATGATGATGATGATGATGATGATGATGTCTTTTGAAAAGTCTCTTGTTTCTCTTTCAGAAATATCAAAGCACAAGTCATTGTGTCGTCAGGGCGACGTTTCCTGTGCGTTTTAAAGACTAAACTTTTGTGACGTGTTTTCTGTGGAATTTATAACAAAAATATCAAATATCACGTTTGAACCAGAGGAGAAAATACTGGATTGTTGTTTTTAAATAAATATGAATACAAGCGTTTGTGTGTCTTTGTGTCAATTTAGCTGTTACAACACAAACGGACAGAGGGGGGCGACAGAGGAGGGGGGCTTTCAAATATCATGATAATAAAAACAGACGACGAGTTATCTGGTTATCTAGTCACCTGGTTATCTGGTTATCTAGTCACCTGGTTATCTGGTTATCCATGATGATGGTAATTTGAAGCCTGAGGGGGAAAAATGCCACTTTTCTGTCTCGTCCAATCAAACCTCATTGTGCGGTCATGTGACGTGTTTTCAGGATGTCATCACAGAGTTCACTCTATCACAAATATCATTCAATTAAAGCAACAGGTGTCCTCAGTGTTTGTTCCTCTCAGCAACCGTAACTAAGGAGTATGGCGCAGAGGCGAGACAAAGGGTCAATTTGGCCTGAAAGTGGTTCAGTCTGTTCACACACACGCACACACACATGCATACGCACGCACACACGCACACGCACATGCATACGCACGCACACACGCACACACACATGCATACGCACGCACACACGCACACGCACACACACACAGGAGTTGTTCAAATGTCTTATTTAGTCAAATTCAGCTTTGAAAATCTTTCATTCAGATTGACATCAGTGACACAAAGTGACCACACGAGGCAGCAGAGGACCAGCAGCTCCTGTGTCCCTGCAGCTAAAATCACTGATTTTCTCTCTGGGGTTTGGTGTGGGAGAGTGAGTGTGTGTGTGTGTGTGTGTGTGTGTGTGTAACTGTCCCTTTAAGATGTGAGGAAAGAGAAATATGATTCTTTAGTAGATAAAAAAAGAAGAGGGTATTTCCTGTCATTTTTAAAATAAGAGCAACAATAATGATGATGATGAAGTGAAAGTGGAGGAAGGTTTTATTGTGATCACAGTGAACTACTGACCTCTGCTGGTCAACAGAGGTACTGCAGGGTGCTGTTGATTTAAAACTATTCTTAAAATGTCCTTTGACAAATTAACATAATTAAATTTTTATATATATAAATAGTATATGTATTGTATTTATTTTTATTTTATGATTTTCATTTTATTAAATGAAGTTTAATATTTTACAGTTTTCACCATCATAATAATAATATTACTAATACAATAATTTAAGATGTAAATCAAAAGATTAATTCATTTATTTTTATAAATCATGTAAAAAAAAATATTATCAAATTTAGAAAATTACTTCAAATAAAAATGTCCAAAAATAATCCAAAATTAATCCAAAAAACAAAGAAAGAATAATTTCTTCTTCTTTGTGCATCGTTGTGTTTTACACATATATTAAAATGTCTGTTGTTTTGCATGAATCAAACATTTGTTTTTCCTCAGTGTCCACTGCCCCCTGCTGGTCAGGAGGAGAACTCACAGACTGTAAACGTTCTTCATCACCTGCAGCTCCGTCCATGTCTTCTCCTCTCTCCTCCCCTTTTTTTAAAACATTTTTAATGTTTCTGTGTGTGCGTGTGCGTGTGTGTGTGTGTGCGTGTTGTACGTGTGTGTGCGCGTGTGTGTGCGTGTGCGTGTTGCATGTGTGTGCGTGTTGCATGTGTGTGTGTGTGTGTGCGTGTGCGTGTTGTATGTGTGTGCGTGTTGCATGTGTGCGTGTTGTATGTGTGTGCGTGTGCGTGTGTGTGTGCGTGTTGTATGTGTGTGCGTGTGTGTGTTGTATGTGTGTGCGTGTTGTATGTGTGCATGTGTGTGTGCGTGTGTATGTGTGTGCGTGTTGTATGTGTGTGTGTGTGTGTGTGTGTGTGTGTCTGTGTTGTATGTGTCGCCTCTAGGACACTCCTGTCCACTGGGTGGTGCTGCTGTCCAATAATCAAGCAGCTTGTGTCTTTATAGCAGATTTAAGGACTTTATTTTTTTTATTTTTGTTTGTTTGTTTTGTTTTTCAAACACAGAACGGCACTAAAGTTCATTCATGTAGAAGTGGAAATATTCACGTATGACAAAAGTCATAGTTTAGCAGTTCTTCTAAAGAAGAAGAAGACGTTTTAAATTCAACATCTAAAATGAAGATTGAAAGGAGACAAAAGTTTCTCACTTGTCAGGAATCGTTGTTGTGATGCCTTTGTTTACAATCCTAAGCTTGTTGTGTCCACTAGGTGGCAGCATCATTTCCACACTAACACGTGTCAGACTCTACAAAAGGAGAGAGAGTTTTTAAAATCTCATGCTACACTCGTGGAAACAAGTGAACAATGTGGGAATTGAACCGACGACCTTGCAGACACCACGACCTCATGGTCGCGAACGAAGACGCCGCGTCCTCATGGTCGCGAACGAAGACGCCGCATCCTCGTGGTCGTGAACGAAGACGCCGCGTCCTCGTGGTCGTGAACGAAGACGCCGCGTCCTCGTGGTCGCGAACGAAGACGCCGCATCCTCGTGGTCGTGAACGAAGACGCCGCGTCCTGCACTTTTCGTCCCCTTTCTTCAGTTTGGATGTTGAACTTTAAGTTGTGTTGTTCTGTAGAAGAATTGAACCCATGACATGTGAACTGCACTGCAGGGCTCTTGTCCACTGAGCCACCTGCTCCTGTGTTTTCTTCAAACCTTTGACTGTTTTCGTTAAATGTTGAACTCAAAAAGTTCACTTCATCACAGGATTTGAACTCACAACCTGAGGTACACAAGTCTAACTCTTAGAGCAGAAGCTATTCTAAGCACTTTCTTGGTGTTTTTAAGTTCCGTTTCAGGTTCAAAGTTTTAAAAGTGTGTGAACTTGACGCCATTGTAAGATTAGTTTTATAACCTCAGAGATACAAGTCATCTTCTGGTCGACTGAGATACTTGTCTTCATGCTCTTACTCTCAATTTCTTGGTCAGAGTTTCTCAAAATGGAACCGTTGAATTACGAGGATAAACTGTTTGATCCTTCATTAGTTCACTTATTTCATGTGATCCTCTATCCTTGTCGGGAGAATCGCCAGCGCTGAAGATGGTCCAGTGGACAAGGAAGTCGCATCACGGCTCAACACATCGTGGGTTTAAATCCCACTGAAAGGTATGTGAATATGGGTGTGTCTGCCTGGGTGGTTAAAAAACTAAAAACCTTCAAAACCAAACTAAAACTCTGCGTCGCATGTGTTTGCGTCATTTCAATTTCAACCACAATTTCAACTTCATCATCGACGGAGGACTTGAAAAAGCCTCAAAAGGTGCTAGATGACATTTTTTATTGACTTTGCAAAACATGAGCAAAGAAAATGTGTTAAAATAGGAATAGTCAGGTTTTTGACGTGTGGTTGTACGAAATTCTGAAACAAACTCAACGCTGTAGTGCAGGGTAAAAGTAAACATATACATGTCGTCAAAAAAGTCATACTTTAGTATGTCGTCCAAATTTTGGAAGACATACTAAAGTAGGACTTTTTTGTCCAAATTTGGATGACATACTAACCTCTGACATTTTTGTCAAAATTTGGACGACATGCTAAAGTATGTCTTTTTTGTCAAAATTTGCACGACATGCTAAAGTATGTCTTTTTTGTCAAAATTTGGATAGCATACTAAAGTATGTCTTTTTTGTCAAAATTTGGACGACATACTAACCTCTGACTTTTTTGTAGAAATTTGCACGACATGCTAAAGTATGTCTTTTTTGTCAAAATTTGGACGACATAATAAACTATGACGATTTTGTCAAAATTTGGACATACTAAACTGTCTTTTTTGTCTAAATTTGGACGACATACTAAACTGTCTTTTTTGTGAAAATTTGGACGAGATACTAAACTATGACATTTTTGTCTAAATTTGAACGACATACTAAACTGTCTTTTTTGTCAAAATTTGGACGACATACTAAACTATGACATTTGTCAAAATCGGGACAGCATACTAAAGTATGTCTTTTTTGTCAAAATTTGGACGACATGCTAACCTGACATTTGTCAAAATTTGCACGACATGCTAAAGTATGTCTTTTTTGTCAAAATTTGGACGACATACTAACCTGACTTTTTTGTCAAAATTTGGACATACTAAACTGTCTTTTTTGTCTAAATTTGGACGACATACTAAACTATGTCTTTTTTGTGAAAATTTGGACGACATACTAAACTATGACATTTTTGTCTAAATTTGAACGACATACTAAACTGTCTTTTTTGTCAAAATTTGGACGACATACTAAACTATGACATTTGTCAAAATCGGGACAGCATACTAAAGTAGGTCTTTTTTGTCAAAATTTGGACGACATGCTAACCTCTGACATTTGTCAAAATTTGGACGACATACTAACCTCTGACTTTTGTCAAAATTTGCACGACATGCTAAAGTATGTCTTTTTTGTCAAAATTTGGACGACATGCTAACCTCTGACATTTGTCAAAATTTGGACATACTAAACTGTCTTTTTTGTCAAAACCTGGACGACATACTAACCTGACATTTTTGTCAAAATTTGGACGACATTCTAAAATATGTCTTTTTTGTCAAAATTTGGACGACATACTAAACTATGACATTTGTCAAAATCGGGACAGCATGCTAAAGTATGTCTTTTTTGTCAAAATTTGGACAACATGCTAACCTCTGACATTTGTCAAAATTTGGACGACATACTAACCTCTGACTTTTGTCAAAATTTGGACGACATGCTTAAGTATGTCTTTTTTGTCAAAATTTGCACGACATGCTTAAGTATGTCTTTTTTGTCAAAATTTGGACGACATGCTAACCTCTGACATTTGTCAAAATTTGGACATACTAAACTGTCTTTTTTGTCAAAACCTGGACGACATACTAACCTGACATTTTTGTCAAAATTTGCACGACATGCTAAAGTATGTCTTTTTTGTCAAAATTTGGACGACATGCTAACCTCTGACATTTGTCAAAATTTGGACATACTAAACTGTCTTTTTTGTCAAAACCTGGACGACATACTAACCTGACATTTTTGTCAAAATTTGGACGACATTCTAAACTATGTCTTTTTTGTCAAAATTTGGACGACATACTAACCTGACTTTTTTTGTCTCATTTTGGACGTCTTACTATACTATTATATATATATATATATATATATATATATATATATATATATATATATATATATATATATACTATTATATATATATATATATATATATGTATATATATAAAGTCCAGGCAAAGGTGAATTTAGTAAAAGTTTATTTGAGGTTTGAAAATACACTTAAAACAAAAACTTTGTAGCAGCTCTTTGTGTCTCTGCAGAACGTTCATTTATTTATATACATATTTATAAATCTTCCTCCCACACACCTGAGGACAGGTGGCGCCTCCTGGTGGTCAGCTGCACACACTCTGTGAACCTGAAGATTCTGTAACAACAAAACAAGATGGTGGCCATGAGTTTGTTTGTTTTTAGACGTTGATTAAAGCTCAGGTCCGTAAGTTTCTCAAAAGCTTTAACAAAATACAAGTGCTTTGCCCCGCCTCTTTTTTGTCCGTCCTCTTTAAAGCTCTGCCCCCAAAACATTTGAACTAGTAAAACTTTTTAAGGAACAGAAGTCGTGTATTTGTAAGATCGTTATTGAAATCATGAAATATTGACATTTAAGAACTTTTATGGGACTTTTAATTTCTTATAAAGTTACCGGTCTTCATCGTCTTCATCGGACTTTCCTCCAGTGAGACAAAGACGCTTGTGTCTTCAGTCCTGAGGTCACAGGTCAGCGCTGTGATGGGACCCGCCCCCTTCAGGTGGACCTGGATCCTGTCCTGTACGATTTACATCAAAATGACGTCATTATACGAGTGAAGCGTAAACACATTAGCATGTGTCGGAGTTTTATTCAGTTTTATGTTTTTACCTCTTCAGGTTCAGGAACCTTCAGTGTGGTTCCGTCCGGAGCTTTGACGACAATCACCGTCTGATCCCGGAAAGTCGGGATTCGGCCGATGTCGCCGTGAGTGACGTACGCCATCGTACAGCAGACGTTAACGAAGGACAACCGTCACTATAGAGCTGCGTTTAAAACCACACAAGTGTCTCAGTGACAACATGGCTGCCGGTACAGACAACAGGAAACATGCCACTGAATTTAGGATTTATCGTCTTTAAGAACACGTTCACGTCTTCATCTCACTGTGACACAGACTTTTATAAACCACTCACTCTCCCACACCAAACCTCACAGAGAAAACACAGGAGCTGCTGGTCTACTGCTGCCTCGTGTGGTCACTTTGTGTCACTGAGGTCAATGCTAACACAGATTTTCTAAAGCCGAATTGACAAAAGACGTGAACTTAGTGATGGAGGCAGCAGTGGATCAACAACTCCTGTGTGTGTGTGATGTTAAAATCACTGGTTTTCTCTGTGGACTTTGGTGTGGGAGAGTGAGTGGTTTACAAATGTCGTTTTTGGTCAGGCTTCCTTCTTCTTACGAACGCTGAGTTGTGATGAGTGATGGTGTAGAAGGAAACCCCTCTGACACAGGACTCATACAGATACTACACAAACTTCAGTTTCCTGTTGGAAAAGTGTGTCTCACAGTGAGATAAAGACACGAACACGTTCTTAAAGATATCGTCGACTTAAAGTGACGCAGATTTCATCAGATAAATCTTAAATTCAGTGTTTCCTGTTGTCTGCACTGGCAGCCATGTTGACACTGAGTGTGTTCCTGCTTTGCTCTTGAAGGTTCTGCACACAGGAAGTGAACTCCAGCACAGAAACCTGACTTTCTGCAGGACGTCGGCCGTAAAAGGATATGCTGCGTTCTCCCGGTCGTCAGTGACGGTGAAAAGCTGCTTGCTGCAGCTTCTGATGAGCGCGTCCAGCGTCTCCTCCCGCAGCTGCAGCTCCTCCTGGAACGTCTCGTACCTCATGAGGAAGCTGATGACGGGACACTGGCTTCTGCAGAGCTCAGTGCGTTTAATGGGAACAGTGAACAACACAAACATGGCTGCACATGCGTTTGTTTCACTCACATCCACGTGATGGCGGTGGAGTCCGACTCGATGAGGTTGAGGCCGTACATGACGTTCCTGAACTCGTTGAGACGCTGGTTTCGACAGCCCAGAAGTTCAGCCGCGCGCCGGAGGTTCAGACACCCGCCCGGTGCCGTCTGTAACAGCTGCAGGAAACGCTGCATCAGTGACTTCTTAGGGACTGCAGAGACACACAAATGTCTACAATGAGACAACAACACACACAGACACACAAACGTCCACAATGAGACAACAACACACACAGACACACAAACGTCCACAATGAGACAACACACACACAGACACGCAAAGTCCACAATGAGACAACAACACACACACACACACACAAACGTCCACAATGAAACAACACACAGAGACACACAAACGTCTACAATGAGACAACACTCACACACACACACACGCAGACACACAAACGTCCACAATAAGACAACAACACACACACAGACACGCAAACGTCTACAATGAGACAACAACAGACACACAAACGTCCACAATGAGACAACAACAAACACACACAGACACACAAACGTCCACAATGAGAAAACAACACACACACAGACACGCAAAGTCCACAATGAGACAACAACACACACACAAACGTCCACAATGAGACAACACACAGAGACACACAAATGTCTACAATGAGACAACACACACACACACACACACAAACGTCCACAATAAGACAACACACACACGCAAACGTCTACAATGAGACAACACACACACACACACAAACGTCCACAATAAGACAACAACACACACACAGACAGACACACAGACGTCCACAATGAGACAACACACACACACACACACACAGACGTCCACAATGAGACAACACACACACACACACACACACACACAAACGTCCACAATGAGACAACACACACACACACACACACACAAACGTCCACAATGAGACAACACACACACACAAACGTCCACAATGAGACAACACACACACACAGAGACACACAAACATCCACAATGAGACAACAACACACACACAGACACACAAACGTCCACAATGAGACAACACACACACACACACACAGAGACACACAAACGTCCACAATGAGAAAACACACACACACACACAAACGTCCACAATGAGACAACACACACACAGAGACACACAAACGTCCACAATGAGAAAACACACACACACACACACAAACGTCCACAATGAGACAAAAACACACACACACACGTTCACAATGAGACAACACACACACACACACAGAGACTCACAAACGTCCACAATGAGACAACAACACACACACACAGAGACACACAAACGTCCACAATGAGACAAAAACACACACACACACACACAAACGTCCACAATGAGATAAAAACACACACACAGACACACAAACGTCCACAATGAGACTACAACACACACACACACACACAGAGACACACAAACGTCCACAATGAGACTACAACACACACACAGAGACACACAAACGTCCACAATGAGACTACAACACACACACAGAGGCACACAAACGTCCACAATGAGACTACAACACACACACAGAGACACGCAAACGTCCACAATGAGACAAAAACACACACACACACAGACACACAAACGTCCACAATGAGACTACAACACACACACACACACACAGACACACACACACACACCTGATTTGTTTCTTTGTTTCTTCTGAATCGTCTCTGACGTCTGATTCTCGTCAACACTGGAAACAAAGAGACAGGAAAACGTCTGTATGAGTGTTTTTGAGTGAACACATGAATGATCAGAGTGAACACATGAATGATCAGAGTAAAAACATGAATGATCAGAGTGAACACATGAGTGATCAGAGTGAACACATGAATGATCAGAGTGAACACATTAATGATCAGAGTGAACACATGAGTGATCAGAGTGAACACATGAATGATCAGAGTGAACACATTAATGATCAGAGTGAACACATGAATGATCAAAATGAACACACTATTGATCAGAGTAAACACATTAATGATCAGAGTGAAAACATGAATGATCACAGTGAACACATGAATGATCACAGTGAACCCATTAATGACCAGAGTGAACACATTAATCATCAGAGTGAACACATAATAGATCAGAGTGAACACATTATTCATCAGAGTGAACACATTATTCATCAGAGTGAACACATGAATGATCAAAATGAACACACTATTTTTCAGAGTGAACACATGAGTGATCAGAGTGAACATATGAATGATCAGAGTGAACACATTAATGATCAGAGTGAAAACATGAATGATCAGAATGAACACATGAATGATCAGAATGAACATATTAATGATCACAGTGAACACATGAATGATCACAGTGAACACATGAATCAATCAGAGTGAACACATAATAGATCAGAGTGAACACATAATAGATCAGAGTGAACACATGAATGATCAGAGTGAACACATGAGTGATCAGAGTGAACATATGAATGATCAGAGTGAACACATGAATGATCAGAGTGAACACATGAATGATCAGAGTGAACACACTATTGATCAGAGTGAACACATTAATGATCAGAGTGAAAACATGAATGATCAGAATGAACACATGAATGATCACAGTGAACACATAAATGATCACAGTGAAAACATGAATGATCACAGTGAACACATTAATAAGGAGGTTTTTTTTACCTCTTCCTTTTCCTCCTTGAACTTTTCTTGGGACTCGACTCCTAAAGGTCAGAAGGTCAAAGTTAAATGTGACTGATTCTTGATTCTTTGATTAATGGATGATGATGATGATGATGTTCTCAAATGTCTTATTTTTGTCCACAAACACCAGCTGAAAAATCTTAAATGTGAATATTTTCTAGTTTCTTCTTTCTTTGACTTAAATAAATGTTTAAATTCTGTTTGCACGTCAGAGACAAACATTTGTTTTTAAATAAAATTAAAATATCAATCAGCTGATGATGAAGACGACCTCCTGACCTGATGATGGAGCTCCACTGCAGCATCGTTTTCATCATCATCATCATCATCATGGATGTTGCTGCTGTTGGCCTCCTCCTCCTCCTCCTGCTGCTGCTGCTGCTGCTCCTCCTCCTCCTGCTGCTCGTCGTCGTCGTCGTCGTCGTCCTCCTGCTGCTGCTGCTGCTGCTGCTGCTCCTCCTCCTCCTCCTCCTCCTCCTCCTCCTCCTCCTCCTCCTCCTCCTCCTCCTCCTCCTCAGACAGCGGTGCTCCCCAGGAGCTCCTGACTCCCGGCTGCTCCTCCAGACTCGGGGGCCTGATGGGGAAGGGGACGGCGTAGCTGCTGACGCCGTCAGATGTGACGTCCTCTAGCAGGAAGTGGTCCTCACAGATGTGTCCGTCCTGCTGCAGCGAGTCCTGACCGCCGTCCATCTGTCTCAGTGCAGCGAGCCACACCTGAAGAAGCGGTCACAGTGTGAGGAGGTTCACCACAGTGTGAGGAGGTTCACAACAGTGTGAGGAGGCTCACCACAGTGTGAGGAGGCTCACAACAGTGTGAGGAGGCTCACAACAGTGTGAGGAGGCTCACCACAGTGTGAGGAGGCTCACAACAGTGTGAGGAGGCTCACAACAGTGTGAGGAGGTTCACCACAGTGTGAGGAGGTTCACAACAGTGTGAGGAGGCTCACCACAGTGTGAGGAGGCTCACAACAGTGTGAGGAGGCTCACAACAGTGTGAGGAGGTTCACCACAGTGTGAGGAGGTTCACAACAGTGTGAGGAGGCTCACCACAGTGTGAGGAGGTTCACAACAGTGTGAGGAGGTTCAGAACAGTGTGAGGAGGTTCACAACAGTGTGAGGAGGCTCACCACAGTGTGAGGAGGTTCACCACAGTGTGAGGAAGTTCACAACAGTGTGAGGAGGCTCACCACAGTGTGAGGAGGTTCACAACAGTGTGAGGAGGCTCACCACAGTGTGAGGAGGTTCACCACAGTGTGAGGAGGTTCACCACAGTGTGAGGAGGTTCACCACAGTGTGAGGAGGTTCACAACAGTGTGAGGAGGTTCACAACAGTGTAAGGAGGTTCACCACAGTGTGAGGAGGTTCACCACAGTGTGAGGAGGTTCACAACAGTGTGAGGAGGTTCACAACAGTGTGAGGAGGTTCACCACAGTGTGAGGAGGTTCACCACAGTGTAAGGAGGTTCCATGACTGAGATAAAAATGAGTGTACTATGATTTCACATTCAAAAATTGTATAATTTCTCCTGTTTGTGTCAAAATAATATCTTTTTTGACAAAGTCATTTATAAACTTGTATTTTGAAAATGTGTAATGATGTAATTATTTGTTTTTATTTGTTATTATTGTCATTATGGCCACTAATGTAGACGATAGAGGTCCAAACACTGTGTTATTACAGAACCTGCCTGAGAATCTTTACATTCTTAAACTATCTCAATATCAAACTAATTCGGTTTCAGGCCACCAATAATGAATTCAGAATTGATTATTTTACAAAAAAATAAACATTTAAGATCAAAACAACAGAAGCTCAAGTTTAGGCTATATAAACAAGAGACACAGAACCAGCCTGAGAATCATGACGTTTTAAAGTTTTCGTCAACATTAAACTAAATCAGTCATAGTTGTCAATTCACTTAGTTACAACTAGTTGTCAAGATCTACCAAAAGTGAATTCGGGGTAGTTTATTTAGCTAAATTATTAAATAAAAGTCCACAAACACGGTAAAGAAAAAGTTCAGTGTTATTACAGAACCTGCCTGAGAATCATTACATTTGTAAGTGTAATATTTAACTAATTCAGTAATGGTTGTCAGTTCACTTAGTTACAACTAGTAACCGGGAGCTGCCACGAGTGAATTCGGGATAGTTTATTAAGCGAAATGTGAAAACTCATACTGATACAGCGGCTCGTTTACCTTGACCCTCGCAGGATCCGCGGGGAAGCCGAAGAACCTCTTCTTAGCTCGGCCTGAGTCTCCTCGACCCTCCGTCAACACTAGGTTCTGACACGCAGCGACGACACACTTCTCCATGATTCACCGTCCGCTATCAACCGGCACCGAACCGAACTGAACCGGGCCACAGCGGGCTACAACACGGTCCGTTAGAACTCACATGTCGAACATTGAACCCCAGAAACAACCAGGTTCTGTAGAACCTGATTAAACAACCACACACACAGGCGGGCTAATATCGCGAGGGTTTGTTCCGCTGCTGTGGAGAGGATTTAAAAACATGCACACACACACCTACTGGGTGGGAGTATGTACTGCATCTTTGTAATAAAGTATAACAAGGCGAACAGTGAAATAATATAAATAAAATAGTAATTCATTTAAATTTAATGCAAGGTAAAATTCAGTTTGAATGTTATTTTATGTCTGTTAAATATTTAAATAATAATAAAGGTTTAAATCGTTTGTAAACATAACTAATAATTAAACTGTACAATAATGTATTTGTGTTTTTATTATTATGATTATTAGTTTCTTCTGACAGAGAGACATTAAAGCTGCACGATTGATAATTCATTTAAAGTTTACAACAAAAAATCTGAATAAAATACAGATAATTCAGTTTATACGTTTCAAATCTTCACTATTTTAACTTTGAAGTCTATTTTTTCCATCCTCATTTCAAATGGACTTACAAAACCTTTATTTTCTGTTCTAAATATATCAGATTCTATTGATGTCTGACAAACACAGTATAATATTAATTTAAGGTAAAATGATCCTTCATTAGTCCCAAAAATGGAGGAAATCTACAATAATTTATGACATTAAAATAAAAGTATGTACCGTAACAGTGAATTAAAGAAGTAAAGTAAAATGACATTATTATATCTCTTTTTTTTTTTTAACTTTTTTGGTATAAACGTCTATGATCCAGTTTAGAAAAGACGCCACACTGTAAAAATCTTCACTGTACAATTTACATACACTGATTGATTTTCAAAATAAAATCCTTTTCCGTGAAAAATATCAGCTCTTATTGATGTCTGACAGACACTGACATTGAACTTTTATTAGTTTAAGACACTTTTAAGGTAAATAATCCTTTATTAAGGCCCCAGCTCTGGAACATTCACAACAGTAAACTAAAAGTGTGAAATGTAACAGTGAAGTAAAGAGGTAAATATTGTGATTATAATATTAGTGGTTATTTCTTTAGCATTAAATGTGTGATTTTTGACAAATATCAGTCACATTATCATAATTTTCAGTATAAACATCCATAATAAAAGACACCACACTGTTAAATTTATATCACGTAAAAAAGCTGCTTTGATTTAATTTAGATGTATTTATCTGCAGTTTTCTAAATAAAATCCTTTTCCGTGAAAAATATTGGATCTTGAAGTCTGACAGACACTGACATTGAACCTTTATTAGTTTAAGACACATTTAAGCACCATTATTATAATTATTTTAGGTATAAACGTTCATAACCCAGTTTATGAAAGATGCTACACTGTAAAAATGTTCCCAGTAAAATTTACATCAAAGTTTTCCCTCGACTTTGTGCAAATATACTTATCGTAAAAATTGACGCTGGTTTGATTTGACATCAACTCACTTTGCATTGTGTGTACTGATAAAAATGATCCTGTGAAGAATAAGAAAAACAGGCAGAAAACGTCATCGTCTCCGTGTTGCAACACAAGATTTATTCAGAGCAAAAAAGATGCCAACACCAGCATGAATTTAAAAACCGTACGAACTTCACAAGTTTAAATGAAATATCACGTAGCAACTCGTGACTCTTGAAACATACAGCAAAAAATCACCCACGGAACCACGCGTCATGCCTCGTGGTCGGAAAAAACTGTCGCACAAAAGTTTGCGAGTAACAGAGAGAAAAGTAAAGAAAAAAAAGGGGCGAAAAGAACAAAGTAAAGCGTATAAAAACCCCTTCATCAAACAGAAGAATTCATGATTTCACAAATATTCATACGTCTTTTGCATTGGAGCTCGTGTAACGCGTTAGCGCTCGACTTCTCTATGTAAATATTACACTGTTTAGCTTTTACATCTCATATTAACAACAATCTCAAAGCCGCGTCGCTCAGTGGCAGAATTTGTGCTTTAAACGTCCGTTTCCTTTTGTTTCTCAGTCAAAAAGAATTCAAAATCACTAAATAAAAATAAAGTTCATTAAAACGCAAAAGGTTCCAGTGGCAGGAAGCTGCGAAAAACACTGACGTGCAAAGAATCCGGCGTTAAAGGAAAACTTCCCCTCGTCGTCAGGACAACGTCGTGTTTTCCATTCATCAGTGATCATTTTAATCTTCAGTCACAAGATTTTAGAGCAAATATTCAAGATAATCTGGACATTTTTATACATATTTCATCAAAAATAATGGGAAAAAATGCTTATTTATTATTTTAAAAATCAAAAATGTCTGAATTTTTCCAACTTCATCACTGAATTTGTTTGGATATTTAAATGAATTTAAAAAAAATTCCCTCAGACATTCTACAGAAAAGTTTAAGCAAAGTATTTGCCGGTAATTCTGTTTGAATTCTTAATGTTTTTTCAGTTTATTCAGCTCAAATAAGACATTTTATAAAGACTGTTATTTTTTTACAGTGAGTGACAAACATTTTCATGTTTTAATCAATAATAATTCAGATTTTTTGGGGGATATTTTACACACGTGTAAAGAAAAATAAGAAAAATACACATTTGTCATATTTAGAAATCTGAATTATTTGTCCGTGTTGAGTGTGACTCGTCATTTTTGTCACAGTTGGTGAAAATGTTGGTAACGTATCAGATTCTGAGGGAAAATTGTCCTTTAAGTAATAAAATAGGTTCGTAATAAAGACATTTTTTTACGATTTTTACTCTTAATTCAATTCAAAAATACTTAATTGTATTCGAGAATTTCCTTGTAAATATCTTTGGATCTTTTGCGATGTTTTTTGCAAGAGTAAATGTTCGTAAAGTGACGCTGAGGGGAAAGTTTTCCTTTTGAGTGACAAATTTGCGACATTAGCTCACGAAAAATTGCCAGCACAAACTCTCATTCGTACAGTTTTTCACTTCTTCTTCTTCTTTTTCTTCCACCGACGCAATAATAACTTGACAAACTCCGATAAAGTGCATGCATGAAAAACATCGTCCCGTCGTGTCGTAAACTCTGCGCTGATTCAGCTCAAGACGACAACGTCTTTTTTTTTCCCCAAAAAAAACAAATCAGAGAGATTTTTAAAACGACAAAATAATAAAGCACGGCTCGGTCGCAGCTCCGACGTTTAGACGCATGATCGGAAAGAGCTTTTTCTTTTTTTCTTTTTACAGAATGAGGACAATGATACAAGTAGAGATGGGGACGTTTGATTTCGACCCTGTGTGTCCGGCGGAGCCGTCGGCCATTTTAGAAACTTTTTCTTCTTCGTCCTTTTATCGACAATAAAAACATCAAAACATGGAAACAAAGGTGTCCCTGTGCAAAGTCCAAACATCAATGTCCTTTCACCCGCGTCCGATTCCCACGACATGATTGTAGTAAAAGGTTTGTACAAAAAACGCGACACATTTATAGTTCGTAAAAACATCGATCAGCTCTTTGCTAGTTTCATTTATAAGAAATTGCATATACCCAAACATAGTTTTCATATAGATTGCATCCCATATCTAAACAAATACGATCGTACCAATATTGCTGAGTCATCGTCGTCGCGCTCCGATTGTCTCCTACATTTTTTTTATCCGTAGCCGTTTTTAACAAAGAAAAGCGACCAAAAAAGAAGAGGAAAGAGAATGAAACAACCGCGGGATTTGCACCAGTACGTTTCCGTGTCGTGATGTTTCAAATCGTCGTCTCTTCTCCGCGTTTATTTTAGCTAAAGATTTACAGGAATGGGCGTGGTCCAAATACAGAAAATCCACGCGTATACATCCCATAAATGAAACTTTGCATGGAAGTCGGGTCTGGCGAAAATGCGATATTGGCATAGTTCTTGGACATGTCCGTTGCTCAAGGGCTCTATAGCGCCCCCTAAGGTGAAAACAGAGGCAAAATTGAGTTCCACCGAATTTTTCGAAACTTGGTAGGAAGATGTTACAGACCAAGACGAACAAAAACGTTGACCGTAACCATGGAAGTCGGCCATTTTTAATTTTGGGGTCCATTTCTCATTCTCGAGTGCGTTTGTTGTATCAACATTAAAAAAAACACGGCAACTTGTACTTGACACATCAAAGGTGAAAAGTTGTCGAAAGGTTTTGTGGGTTCAAAACGGCGTGGCCACGGCAACCCTCGTTATTATCATTAGTATTATTATTAGTAGTAGTTAAAATTGATTGTTCCCTCTGTCGCGGCTTCGCTCCATGTTAAACCCGTGACGCCCAGTTTCTCCACATATGTAAATCGCATGAAAACAAAGACGTGATTCAAGCGTACAATAAATAAATAAATACATATACACGAAAATGTGCATACATTAGCAGCTATAAACAGTACGTCACATTATATTAGGTCATATGAAAATGTACAAAACATGGATGTTTGTTTGTTTAAAACGTTCTTTTTAAAGCAAGGCAACGACAATCGGAACTCATCCTGAAAAAGGAAACGCAGAGATACCCATGGAGCTGAAAGCATAAAAGCAGAGGAAAGAAAAGAACCGGGGAAAAAGTTACAGCAGCAAAAACAACCCATTCCCCTTTTTTCATTTTTTTCGTTGTTGTTGTTGCTTTGCATTTGTTTTTCTCGTGTGGGTTTTTTTTTTGTCGGGGCTAAACCTGGATGCCCTGGACGGCCTGTTTGATGTTCTCCAGCAGCGCCTTGTTCTCCGGGCTCTGGTACTGGTCCTGGTGGGTGTACATGTCCGTCAGCGTACTCACATACGAGTCAAAGTTCTGTTCGTTCATTGGCTCCTGTGAGGAACAGGAAGAAAAAAGCTGTGAGGAACAAGCAAATTTGGGCGTGGCATGTTTGTTGGAAAAAGGTTTGGGAAACAGGCAGAGGTGGGGGCCGGGGGGGGGGGGCATCATCATCAGGAGAGCAGGACACAAACTCAGTGAAGTTATTTTAGTTTAGTTACAAACTCATAATCTGATCTCGGGCCTGTGGACGTCGGCGCAGTTCAACCTCAAACCCATGCAAAAACCAGGAGAGGGATGATCAGCTGATGAGTGGATGAACGCTTAATGTTTGACGTATGGAGACGAAATCAACATGTTCATGTGCAAATGCAGGAGACAGAGACGGAGCAGATCTGGCTTCGGAAAAAACTCAACTTCAGTGGGTGAAGTTAAAAAAAACCCAGTAATGTTCGTAAAAGCAAGTTTATTATGTGGCGTCCCTCAAGGCGCGATTTTAGGCCAGTTGTTATTTCCAACATTTCTGCTTTCTCAAGCCTGTGTCCAAAGTCTCAAGGTTTATGTCCTGAAGTAGTGTTTGCTTTACATAGCGAGAGGGACAACGAGGTGGACGGACACATGGCACCTCTAACTTTAACAGAGCAGATTTTGTCTCATTGGTGTCCCTGCACAAAGAAACACAGTGGAGTTCACATGTAGCATCCCTCAAGGCTCGATTTTAGGCCCATTTCTGCTTTTTCAAGCTCGTAACTTAAGACATTTCACACCTCAAGGACTATGTCTGGGGTAGAGTTTGTTTTAAGGTGGTGGAAGGCCAGCTTTCAGTTTGTCTAACAAAACCTCACCATCTTTTTCCATAAGCATGCATTCATTTCCACATACAGAGAGAGTAGACAATTAGAATTTGATGAACGTTAACACTGGTTTTACATTAGGCACTCCTCAAGGCTCCATTTCAGGCCTACTGTTGTTTACAATAACTTGTCACGCTAGTATCCAGAGATACGGATTGATTCAACACCTCAAGTTTAACGTCCAGGCAGAGTGTGTTATACGCAGCAAGGAGGACACATAACTCAGATGTTTACGTTGGTGGACGAACATGTGGCACCCCCAGCTTTCAGTTAAGAAACCAGAATCTGTTTAATGAGCTCAACTCACCACCGCTTACATAACCATACATACAAAAAGACAGTTTAATGAACGTTAACACTGCAGCTTTTTCAAGCCTGTGTCCAAAGACATGTCCAAAGGTTTACGTCCTGAAGTAGCGTTTGCTTTACATAGCGAGGGGGACAAAACTAGTCTGATGTGTGTGGTGGTGGATTGACACCTGGCACCTCTAACTTTAAGCTAAGAGACCAGGTTTTGTCTCATTCCCTGTCCCCTGACAAAGAAACACAGTGGATTTATGTGACGTCCCTCAAGGCTCGATTGTGGGCCCACTGTTGTTTACAACATTTCTGATGTTTTGTGTGTTTTTTGCCAAATGTTTTAAATATATTTACATTGATATTGTTTTCCAGTCGAGCAAATGTCAGTCCCTTATGTCTTCGTAGTTCAGCTGCAACTTTCAACAAACAAATGTGATTATTTTTTTCTGATTCCAGAGCAGCTCCGTCTCCAGATTTGGAAATCTGATTCTACTTTCAACTTTAATTATCATCTTATTCTTATAAATAATTTGTAATTACAGAAAATGATTTCTTTTTTTATAAAGTATTCGTGTTGGTATTTGGTTGGGCGGGTGCACAGATATTTTAATTACTGTTAAAGGAATCATAGGAGGGTGGGGGGGTGACAGTGCAGAAGAGAGGGATAATTGGATAAAGGATAAATTGGTGTCTTACTCTGGGAGGCATCTGTAAACAGCAGTTATGCTTTACTGGGGCCTCTTTCTGTGGCAGCGGTCTCTACAGGAGAGGGTGTACAGAGAAGTGTATTAGCCCGCTAAACACATGGCGGCTACAAAGGCTTCACACGCTAAAACACAACGCCCCTGTGTGGTTGAATTGTAATGCATTTCTAATACTTTTCTGTTAGCAATATAAAAATGAATAAAAACTCTACGTAGTCTATGTGTACGTCACACCACTCACTCTCCCACACCAAAGCCAATAGAGAAAATCAATGATTTTAACATCACACACAGGAGTTGTTAATCCACTGCTGCCTCCACTAAGTTCAAATGTCTTATTTTGTCAATTCGGCTTTTAAAAACCTTCATTCAGATTTACCTCAGTGACACAAAGTGACCACACGAGGCAGCAGTAGACCAGCAGCTCCTGTGTACCCGGCAGCTAAAATCACTGATTTTCTCTATGGGCTTTGGTGTGGGAGAGTGAGTGGTTTACAAACTTCAGTTTCCTGTTGGAAAAGTCTGTCTCACAGTGAGATAAAGACCTGAACATGTGACGTAGAGAAAATAATCCAATTAGCCCCAGTCTTCTTCCTTTCTCTACACTGTGAGAAAAATGACGTCAAAACAGCCACGAGCACTGGAACTGAAACTTTCTTTATGGGAAAAGCACAAGAAGAAGAAGAAGTAGAAGAAGAAGAAGAAGTAGTAGGAGAAGAAGAAGAAGTAGTAGAAGAAGAAGAAGTAGTAGAAGAAGAAGAGCGTGGACTGCTGGTTAAAAAAAACAGAAGGTGGTAAACAGAAAGAAGCAGATGAGGAAAATATCTGAGCGTCGCTACAGGAAAAACTTTAAAAAACTTTCTGATTGTCCTCCAGGTACCACCAGAGGGAGCTCATGTACGCACCACAGTTTGAGAACTAGGGATTAAAACAATGCAGGAAGTTTATCACAATAAATAGGAAATGGACAGACATTAGCGAAAAAATGTCCCCAGGAAATCTGGAAATATAAAAGAATATACCTTTTCTTATTAGGCATAAAAAGCAAGATAATCTGTGAGGACACGGAATGCAACAACAGTTTATAGATAAATTAAAGCTAACCTAGCAACAGGCAGGAAGTTAGCCAAAAATGAGCTAATATGGCTCTTAATAATCTGGCTCTTCTTTAAAGATGCAGTCACAAATTCCCTCTCTACTCCCATGGACAGCTGTAATCTGGCTCAGTCCCACAGTTCCTCTCTAATCCCGTAGACAGCTGTAATCTGGCTCAGTCCCACAGTTCCTGTCTAATCCCGTAAACAGCTGTAATCTGGCTCAGTCCCACAGTTCCTGTCTAATCCCGTAAACAGCTCTAATCTGGCTCAGTCTCACAGTTCCTCTCTAATCCCATAGACAGCTCTAATCTGGCTCAGTCCCACAGTTCCTCTCTAATCCCGTGGACAGCTGTAATCTGGCTCAGTCCCACAGTTCCTCTCTAATCCCGTAAACAGATCTAATCTGGCTCAGTCTCACAGTTCCTCTCTAATCCCGTAAACAGCTCTAATCTGGCTCAGTCTCACAGTTCCTCTCTAATCCCGTAAACAGCTGTAATCTGGCTCAGTCCCACAGTTCCTCTCTAATCCCGTAAACAGCTGTAATCTGGCTCAGTCCCACAGTTCCTCTCTAATCCCGTAGACAGCTGTAATCTGGCTCAGTCCCACAGTTCCTGTCTAATCCCGTAGACAGCTGTAATCTGGCTCAGTCCCACAGTTCCTCTCTCACCATGTGCGGCAGCTGGATGTTAGCTAAACTGTTGATGAGCGACTGGCTGAGGTTCGCGAGCTCGTGCAGCAGCGAGTCGTTCTGCTGCTCGATCACTTTGTTCTCCTCCTCGATGGACTTCAGGTTTGTCTCCATGGTGGTAATCTGTGGGAATTAAAAATAAAAAAAAACGATAATAACGTTGCGTTCTGTTGTCCAGACTGAAGCTATCACTTTAATATCGTGTCTATTTCACATGCTTTTATTGCATGTTTAAGTATTTTTCACGGCAGGAGGGAAAGTGTCAGCTGTAATCTGGCTCGGTCCCACAGAAAATGTCACAGTGCAAGTCTGGATTAATGTCTGCATTGGACCTTTTAATACTCATTCAAAGCACCAGGGGGCAGTATAAGGGTCAGATATATATTTTTATTATTATTATTTTTTTTTTTTCCAAAGTGAGTCATGTGACGTCAAGAGCTGTGATCATGGTCTTACTTGTGTCCTCAGCTTTATCATGTCCGACTCCAC
This sequence comes from Solea solea, assembly GCF_958295425.1. NCBI lineage: Eukaryota > Metazoa > Chordata > Actinopteri > Pleuronectiformes > Soleidae > Solea > Solea solea. Next base: position 21,155,125 of record NC_081150.1, on the reverse strand, counting down.
TTGATTGTTGGACTCGTTCAAATCTTTGATTTCGTCATCCAGCTGTTTGATTTCTTCATCGTTTTCGATGCCTGAAAACAAGAAACACAGGATTTTATTATTTCCAACAGAAAAACACTCACTCTCTCACACCAAAGTGATTTTAACATCACACACACAGGAGCTGTTGATCCACTGCTGCCTCCATCACTCAGTTCACACGACTTCAGTGTTTGAAATCCTGCGTTAGGATTGACCTCAGTGACACAAAGTGACCACACGAGGCAGCAGAGGACCAGCAGCTCCTGTGTGTGTGATGTTAAAATCACTGATTTTCTCTATGGGCTTTGGTGTGGGAGAGTGAGTGGTTTACAAACTTCTGTTTCCTGTTGGAAAAGTCTGTCTCACAGTGAGATAAAGACGTGAACGTGTGCTAAGATCTCCCCCTGGTGGTTGATGTAATGTTAGCAGACTAAATCAACAACAGTATTTATTAAGTATATAAAGTAAGTAAATACTGTATAAGTAGATGTGTTTTGGTCACTTTCAGGCTCATGTTTTGTGCTTCTGACCTTTACTTGCTCTTTGCTTGATTGTCAGCATCTCCACTCCGCTCATCCGGGCTTTCTTCATGGCCGAGGTGGCTCGAGGACAACCGGACAGACTGCCGCGACAAACACACGTTAATAATGAAACAACGATCCAGCTGCTGCAGGAAGGATTTGACAAAATGGCCGCCCTCCGCACCTCCGATGTGTCAGGAAGCTCCCGCTGACGTGTCCCGACCCGTCGCAGCCCGGGGTCGGACAGGTCATGCCGTCCGTCTTGCCGGACTTCCAGACAAACTGCGAGCCGTTGACGTAGCTGTCCTTCTGCCTCTTGGCAGCCAGGGGGCAGCCCGACGCGCTGCGGTGGGAGGCGTACTTCCCCGTCACGTGACCCTGTCCGTCGCAGCCTGGGACTGGACACCTGAGACGTGGGACAAACACAGAGGTGTGTGAACCCTTACCTTAAAACACTCACTTTACTTAAATACAGTAAAAGTAAATAAATGAGTGAATGTTTGAAAACAATGCTAAGAAAAAATGAAACTCCACCCCCCTCGTGCAGAAACCTTACTTGATTGGCTCCTGGTCGTCCTTGTCTTCTTTGCTGTGGATGATTTTGATGCCGCTCTTCTTGGCACGTGGACAACCTGACAGACTGCAGGACACACAGAGGGACAGACAGACAGACAGACAGACACAGGGACAGATGTTTTATATAAAGACAGTTGACTTTTACAGTCGTGATTATTGTGGTTGTTCCAGGTGCAGTTCATTGTACCTCCTGTGGGAGGCGTAGTTTCCAGTGATGTGTCCAGAGCCGTCACAGCCGGGGGTCGGACACCTGAGACACAAACACACAGCATCAGACATGCGGTGTCAGACGCACACGTGACCCACACGTGACCCACACGTGACGCACATGTGACGCACACGACACTCACGGCGTCAGACGTTTGTGAAACTCACTTAAGCTCTTGCGAGTTTGTCGTCATCATCCCGCGGATGTTCTTGTCTGCGAGCTGACAACTGGACAACCTGCAGGAGACACACACACACACACACACGAATACCAACAGTGATTTAAAGGCTATCCCTTTAAATTCAGGGTTTTTTGGAGGTGAGTGTGTGTGTGTGTGTGTGTGTGTGTGTGTGTGTGTGTGTGTGCGTGTGTGTGTGCGGGTATTACTAATGTTGTGGGGACCTAAACCTGTTTACACAGTCACATTATGGGGACTTGTCTTCCTTGTGGGGACAAGGAAAATCAAGTCCCCACAACGTAAATGACTACATTTTAAGGTGAAGATATGTTTTAAGGTTAGGTTGAGGTTAGGATTAGGGTTAGGATTAGGCCAGTAGTAATTGTGGTTAAGGTTAGAGTAATTCTCCAGGAAATGAATGTAAGTCAATGCAATGTCCCCTCAAGTCATGAATGTCCAACTGTGTGTGTGTGTGTGTGTGTGTGTGTGTGTGTGTGTGTGCCACAAAAGACTTAGCTAAAGAAAATCTATCTCAGTTGAAGTCTACGATGTTCACGTCTTTATCTCACTGTGAGACAGACTTTTCCAACAGGAAACTGAAGTTTGTAAAACACTCACTCTCCCACACACACACACACACACACACACACACGCACACTCTCCCACACACCCGCACACTCTCACACACACACACACACCCGCACACTCTCCCACACACAGGAGTTGTTGATCCACTGCTGCCTCCATCACTAAGTTCAAATGTCTTATGTTGTCACTTCGGCTTTTGAAATCCTTGATTCAGATTGACGTCAGTGACACAAAGTGACCACACGAGGCAGCAGAGGAGCAGCAGCTCCTGTGTCCCTGCCTGTGTTGGGAGTAACGGCGTTATTTTTTCAGTCACGGAGTAATCTAATGAATTACATTTCCTATCGTTGCAACGCCGTTACCGTTACTGAGAATGTAAAGTGACGCGTTACTTGTGTTACAATTCGGTTGAATGAAAAATATTCTTTATTTTCAATATTTAATTTTGTTACTTTGCTGAATATTTAAGAGTTTATTGTGCAGTGGTATACAGACACAGAGATTTGCACGAGTGAAAGGCCACATGTTTCCTTGGTTTCTCTTTAGTTAACATGTGTGTGTCAAGTGTGCCCTTCAATTCAAAGTTCAAATAAATACCAAATGCTCTAAAATACTGTACATAGGGGTTTTTATTCTTCACTCAAGTATAAACATCTTAGGATGTTAGAGAATGTAATAGCCTTATAGATAGCGTCATAAAAAATAACCTCAGTTACTTTGCTGAGTAACTAATTACTTTTACAATGTGGTAACTGAGTTACCAACTCAATTACTTTTTGGCAGAAGTAATTTGTAACTATAACTAATTACTTTTTTAAAGTAAGATGCCCATCACTGGTCCCTGTGTCTATGGGCTTTGGTGTGGGAGAGTGAGTGGTTTACAAACTTCAGTTTCCTGTTGGAAAAGTCCGTCTCACAGTGAGAGAAAGACGTGAACGTGTTCTTAAAGACGTCATAAACTTAAACTGAGTCTTTTGTGAAGTGGTTCAAATCAGCTTCTCCTGTTTTTTCCCCCTATAATTCCCAGATTTTCACAGTTTACAGTAAGTAAAGTCTTTCTTACGTGATGAGCTCCTTCTTGCTCTCCTTGCACGGAGGGTACTTGTGGTGTTTGGGGCTGGGCGTGGTCACCTCGGTCGGGTAGCGCTGCTCGTCCAGCAGCTCCTGGAACGGGTCCAGCTCGTCGCTCTGGTGCAGGGACGAGAAATAGAGCGACTACGGCGCGTCACTGTGACGCGTCGCTGCGCGCTCCTGCTAACAAGCGTCGTACTCAGTGTGTCTGACCTCCGTCCTCTTACCTCCTTGTGCTCCTGCTCGTCTCCCAGGCGCTTGATCTTGGGGTAGTCGACGGGCAGGTCCCAGCAGTCGGCCTCGCTCAGCTGGTAGCAGCGGCTGCTCAGCAGGGCCTGACGCTGCGGGGACATGGGCTGCAGGGGGGTCAACACCGTCCCGCTGCCCTCCGGACCCCCGGGCTGACCGGCCACGTCCACCGCGCCGCTGTCGTCCAGGTCGTCCACCGGACTCTGACGGAGACAACGTGATGTTGACTGTGTGTAACCAGCAGCGTTTAATCTGACAGATTAAGAACAGGCTCTTCAGTCTCTGAGGTCATGTGATCATTACAGGCCTTTTACAACCGCTCACTCTCCCACACACACACACACACACGCTCACACTCACTCACTCCCCCGCACCAAAAGTCCACAGAGAAAACCAGTGATTTTAGCTGCTGGTGCTCTGCTGCCTCGTGTGGTCACTTTGTGTCACTGACGTCAATCTGAACAAAGGATTTCAAACACTGAAGAGACAAAATAAGAGACTAGCACTGAGTGATGGAGGCAGCAGTGGATCAACAACTCCTGTGTGTGAGACGTGAAAATCACTGGTTTTCTCTGTGGACTTTGGTGTGGGAGAGTCAGTGAAAGTGAGTGTGTGTGTGTGTGGCCTTGACTTTACATGTCTCGTGGCTCCGCCCCCTGTCACCTGCTTCACGCCCAGAGCGTGCGGCATCTCCCGGCACCGCGTTGACAGGTTGAGGATGGCCGTGGCCGCCATGTGCGCCGCCTCCATGTCGTGGGTGTAGTCGAAGCTGCTCTTACTGCAGGTGCTGCTGGCACTGCTGCCTCCGCCCCCTCCTCCGCCTCTGAGCCCGCCCCCTCCTTCGCCTCCCCCACAGCTCAGGCTGCTGCTGCTGCTCGGGGCGTAGCTGCTGGTCGTGCTGCTCGCCGGACTCGACGTCTTACAGAAGCGTTTGACTGAAAACGTCGAGAAGACGAGAAGACATGAGACGTCAATGAGGACACGCAGCGTCATCATTACAGGGGAAAAGTTCAGATAGTCACGTATGAAGTCACAATCAAGGGAAGTCAGAATTATACAGAGAATTTAAAATCAGGAGATTAAAAGCCAATTCAAAAAGTCAAAATTACAGGGGAAAAGTTGAGATAGTGATATAATAAAAAGTCATTAGTCAGGAATTATTACTCAAGATTATCAGATATGAGGTCATAATTCTAAAGAGAATATAAAATCAGGAGATTAAAACCTGAAATTACGAGTAAAAAATAAATAAATGATGAGTCATCATTATGGAAGTCACGTGAAATTAGTCATAATGAGACAAGAATCATCCTAATTATAAAGAGAATTTAAAATCATGAGATTAAAAGCTGAAAATAACACAGAAACGACTCCCTCATGCTTTCATTTACACGTCTGTTTGTGCTATTTTTAATCCCGTTGAGGTCGTTTAATGAAAAGTGTCAAGTGTAAATATCGTCTTCATGTCATTTTTCTCCAGACGTGAGCGTTTTAAGACGAACACACATCGCAGTTCTCGTCTGCTCAGGATCGTTCCTGCTTTCTTTTTCTCAATCTAGGAAAACGTTAAATAACAGGAACAAAGAACACGAGCCTCCTGACGCAGACGCCGCTGCTTTAAAAACCTCCGCTCGTCTTCATTATCTCTCTCCTCATTCTCAATCCCTCCATCTGCACCTCCTCCTCCTCCTCCTCTCTCTCTGCTTGGCATTTCCATAACTGTGCTCTGCCTTCACTGCTGCCATGTGGAGCTGGAAAACCCTGGCAGAGGATAATAAAGAGAAAAGACAGAGTGTGTGTGTGTGTGTGTGTGTGTGTGCGCTTGTGTGCGTGTGTGTGTGTGTGTGCGCGTGTGTGTGTGTCAGGAACAAAATGTTCTCCCGAGAATAAGAAAAATGAAATCCCACGTCGTCGTTGTATCGGCGTGCAGGTTTTTTCCGTCTGTGTTTATGAAGAAAACTCCATTTCAAACGTAAACACTGTCAAACAATAAAACCATTATATTGTATAATATTGTAAAATAATATATATATATATTGACACAAATACAATTCCATAAAAATCTTATTTTACGAATCGTGAAGCCTTTTGAGTTTTGTGCTTTCACGCGTCTGATTGGTCGATTCCAGCTGTAAATCACACCTGGGTTTTTTTCATTTAGAAAACTGTAACCTCCTCCGTCGCCCCCCGGTGGCCGTTCATTCTATTCTTATTTGCTGGTCGGCTTTGAGAGGAACATGACGATGTTGCGTTGACGTTGCTCACCATCGAAGCCCTTAGGAGGCGTGTCTCGCCCGTGCTGGGACTTGGCGGTCAGGCCTCTCTTGTAGCCGGGGGCGTGCTGGCCGTCGTAGCCGCTGTAGTCGTAGCTGGTCTTGGAGTACTTCTCCAGCTCCTTGGCCAGGTTGGAGCGCGGTGTCGTGGTCGGGACGTTGTTCTTGTAGCCGTACTGAGGAATCTCCAGCTGTTTGACAAAGCACATCGGCCTGCAACGCAACCGTGGAGGGTTAGCATCCAGTGTTGCACATTTAAATAACTGTCGCCAATCACCATCCGCTGTTCAGAATCTGATAGAACTGTTAAGAGTTTGTGGATTTTTACAATTTACAGCATGAGATGTCAAATGCTAAAAATGTTTGGTTACTTTTTGACGTATGTGAAAATCCAAGTAACATCAAAGGAATCCAAACTTATTTTTAGGAATCTTGAATTGAACAAAAATACTGACATACATTATTTAAAGTTCAATAATGTATGTCAAAGTAATCAAAAGTACATTTTTTTAAATAATTTAACAAACCTACTGATGTATGTTATTTAAAGTTTAACATCAAAGGAATCAAAACATGACTTTTCGGAATGTTAACGGAACAAAACTGTTGAACATCTTTTTCACTGCAAATTCAAGGTCACCTTACAAATACGGCCAATACATCAATGAAATAATAATAAAAACACATTGACTCAACAACAGAACCCAGGTCAGAGCCTTGAGGAATGCCAGAAATAACTGAGTTGGAAAACTCAGCATGTTTTCTTAAACCGTGACGACAGCAGACACAGGAGAGCGGCGTCTGGTTGGAAGTCAGCGTGTGAGTGTGTGTGTGTGTGTGTCTGTGTGTGTCTGTGTGTGTGTGTGTGTGCCGTACCTGAGGACACGGTCCGACGTCTGGTTTGATTTACTGCCGCTGTCGGTCAGGTGACTTTTCTCATGAACCTTTGCCATCTTCTCTGCAGCAGCGATGGGACAACCAGACAGACTAGAGGAGAGAGGAGGTGAGGAGAGAGGAGGTGAGGAGAGAGGAGGTGGGGGGGGACAACACATGACCTGGTTACACACTGTACTGACACACACACACACACACACACACACACACACACACACAGAGTCTGGCTCTGAATGAAGAGAGGTTCACTAAAACTGTGGTGTGGTTTCATGATGTGCTGGACTGTGCTGTGTTGTGTTGTGTTGTGTTGTGTTGTGTTGTGTTGTGCTGTGTTGTGCTGTGTTGTCTTGGACTGTGTTGTGTTGTGTTGGACTGTTTTGTGTTGTGTTGTGCTGTGTTGTGTTGTGTTGTGTTGGACAGTGTTGAGTTGTGTTGTGTTGTGTTGTGTTGTGTTGTGTTGGACTGTGTTGTATTGTGTTGTGCTGTGTTGTGTTGGGCTGTGTTGTGTTGTGCTGTGCTGTGCTGTGCTGTGTTGGACTGTTTTGTGTTGTGTTGTGCTGTGTTGTGTTGTGTTGGACAGTGTTGAGTTGTGTTGTGTTGTGTTGTGTTTTGTTGTGTTGGACTGTGTTGTATTGTGTTGTGCTGTGTTGTGTTGGGCTGTGTTGTGTTGTGCTGTGCTGTGCTGTGCTGTGCTGTGCTGTGCTGTGCTGTGTTGTGTTGTGCTGTGCTGTGTTGTGTTGGACTGTGTTGTATTGTGTTGTGTTGTGCTGTGTTGGACTGTGTTGTGTTGTTGTGTCGGACTGTGTTGTGTTGTGCTGTGTTGTGTTATGTTGTGTTGGACTGTGTTGTGTTGCGTTGGACTGTGTTTTATTGTGTTGTGTTGTGTTGGACTGTGTTGTGCTGTGTTGTGTTATGTTGTGTTGGACTGTGTTGTGTTGTATTGTGCTGTGTTGTGTTGGACTGTGTTGTGTTGTGTTGTGTTGGACTGTGTTGTGTTGTGTTGGACTGTGTTGTGTTGTGTTGTGTTGTGTTGGACTGTGTTGTGTTGGACTGTGTTGTGTTGTGTTGGACTGTGTTGTGTTGTGTAGTGCTGGACTGTGTTGTGTTGTGTTGTGTTGGACTGTGTTGTGTTGGACTGTGTTGTGTTGTGTTGTGTTGTGTGTGTTGTGTTGTGTTGACGCTTGTTCTCAGTGGGTAAAAAAAACATGGCTGCCAACAGAGACTCAACAATCTCGCCATTAGACAGACTTTTCCAACAGGAAACTGAAGTTTGTAAACCACTCCCACACACACACACACACACACACACTCACTCTCCCACACCAAACCTCATAGAGAAAACCAGTGATTTTAACATCACACACACACACACACACACACAGGAGTTGTTGATCCACTGCTGCCTCTATCACTAAGTTCACGTGTCTTATTTGATAAAGACGTCGTAGACTGAGGTGAATATTTTGTTGTGTGTCTATAATCAGCTGCTCCAGCCTCTGTGTCTCAGGTCGACTCACGTTCAGCCACACTTTAAAAAAACTGTCCCTTTAATGTGTAACTGACTTGTTTGCAGCTTCATGGTTTTTTCTAGTGAGGATAAATTGAGCTTCACAGCTGCTGGCATCAAACATCTGTGTGTGTGTGTGTGTGTGTGTGTGTGAATTCAGGGTGAAACACTTCCTCTTCCTCCCCAGCCTTTTCTGTCACTCCCAACAATTCCTAATTACTTCAGAAACAGCGGGGAAGAGTGTGTGCGTGTGTGTGTGTCTGTGTGCGTGTGTGTGGGAAGTGTGCAACGCATCAGCTCGGCGGCTGCTGCTGCTGCTGCCATGAAGGGGTTACCATGGCGACTGCCAGACATGAAAGCAGTGTGAGCTGGTGGCTAACAGAAGCTAACGCTAGCTATAGCTGGTGCTTTGTTTCCTCTCCCAGAGGAGCTGTGCTACATAACACACCCCGCAGCCACCGTGTGTGTGTCTGTGTGCGTGTGTGTGTGTGTGTGAGTAAAAGAGTGTGAATTCTAATTACTTTACATAATTTGTGAAGTGCAGTGTGTCGTGTGTGTGTGTGTGTGTGTGTGTGTGTGTGTGTGATGCTCTGCCTGTTAAACACTTGAACTGATGATGTGACGCCGACACACCTTCAGCTCTCACACACACACACACACACACACACACACACTTGACTTGGACATGTTCCAACACTTTTGCTGAGATAATTTTGGACACCACAAAATAAATAAATGGACCTTTTCTTTTTTTATAACTGGACAAAAACTCATGAAATAAAAACTAAACAATCTGGAGTCAGGGTCGCTGTAAACACAGAGAGGCGTCACAGGAAGCTTTTAATACATGACCTCTACGTATTAGTAGAGGTCGTAAAAATGTCCTGTCTGTTCATTTACTTTGACCCGTGGATGTATTATAAGATCTGGATGTAGCTCCGCCCCTTTGGCTGCGTTCATTCTTATGGAGTTGCTCACTCTGCGCATATGAACTTTCTGACTGCCTGGTTTATTTCCGGGTTGTGCGGCCCACAGAGCTTACATGCTATACATTGATCCACTGCTGCCTCCATCACTAAGTTCACATGTCTTATTTTCTTGAATTCGGCATATAAAATCTTTCATTCAGATTCGCATCAGTGACACAAACCTGCCACAAGAGGCAGCGGTAGACGAGCAGCTCCTGTGTCCCCGCAAGCTAAAATGAGTGATTTTCTCTATGGGCTTTGGTGTTTGGAGAGTGAGTGGTTTACACACTAATAAAATCAACGTCAGTTCACGTCTTTATCTCACTGTGAGACACACTTTTCCAACAGGAAACTGAAGTTTGTGTAGTATCTGTATGAGTCCTGTGTCAGAGGGGTTTCCTTCTACACCATCACTCATCACAACTCATTGTTTGTAAGAAGAAGGAAGCCTGACCAAAAACGACATTTGTAAACCACTCACTCTCCCACACCAAAGCCCATAGAGAAAACCAGTGATTTTAACATCACACACACAGGAGTTGTTGATCCACTGCTGCCTCCATCACTTCGGCATTGGATATTCTGCGGTAGGTTAAAACCTCAGTGACACAAAGTGACACACCCATGATTTTCTCTGTGAGGTTTGGTGTGGGAGAGTGAGTGGTTTACAAACGTCAGTTTCCTGTTGGAAAAGTCTGTCTCACAGTGAGATAAAGACGTGAACGTGTTCTTAAAGATATCGTAGACTTACACTGAAGTAGTTTTTCTTTTCAGTGAGTTAAGTGTTAACGTGTAAAAGTAAATCTCTGTGACCTGTGGTCGTCCTAAAAGAAACACAACAACACAGAGACTTCACAGTCGCAGCCACAGTCACATGACGCGGGCTTCCGCTGAGGCCGCTCACTCACCTGCGGTGTGAGTTCCTGTTGCTATTGACATGGCCCCGTCCGGAGCAGCCGGGAGTAGGACACTTTAAAACATTTTCATACATGGCAAGAACTTTGACAGACAGGAAGAGGTGAGAAAGACAGCGAGGGTTAGGAGCAGACACCAGAGTTACCGAGCATTCAGCTGACGGCGGTTAGACATGCACACGCACACGCACACACACACACACACACACGGGGAAAAACGTCACGAAATAAGCACAAACTCACAAAAATGAAAAGACAAACATTCCTGCCATCAGTTTTCATTTTGTCTGGTTGAACGTTTACTAATGAGAGATGAATGTATTAATTACATTTACTAATTCATGTGTTCATCTTTGACTTAAGTTGAGCTTCGAACTTCGTGTTACACTTACTGTGCGACACAACTACTGAAGAAGCTAGCAGCTACAGTAGCCGCTAACACCGAACACCAATGCCACAGTGTCTATCTACAGAACCAGCTAGCAGCTACAGGAGCTTCAAGCAGCTACAGTAGCCGCTAACACAGAACACCAATGCCACAGTGTCTAGCGACAGGAGCTTCTAGCAGCTACAGTAGCCGCTAACACCTAACACCAATGCCACAGTGTCTAGCTAAAGAACAAGCTAGCAGCTACAGGAGCTTCAAGCAGCTACAGTAGCCGCTAACACCGAACACCAATGCCACAGTGTCTAGCTACAGGAGCTTTTAGCAGCTACAGTAGCCGCTAACACCAAACACCAATGCCACAGTGTCTAGCTACAGAACAAGCAGCAGCTACAGGAGCTTCAAGCAGCTACAGTAGCTGCTAACACCGAACAGAAATGCCACAGTGTCTAGCTACAGGAGCTTCTAGCAGCTACAGTAGCCGCTAACACGAACACCAATGCCACAGTGTCTAGCTACAGGAGCTTCTAGCAGCTACAGTAGCTGCTAACACCGAACACCAATGCCATAGAGTCTAGCTACAGAAGAAGCTAGCAGCTACAGGAGCTTCTAGCAGCTACAGTAGCCGCTAACATCAAACACTAATGCCATGGAGTCTAGCTACAGTAGAAGCTAGCAGCTACAGGAGCTGCTAACATCAAACACAGACATGCTCAGCTAGTTATTTTGCGACTTTGGCACTGAGCTAAAATAAAATAAACAAAGGCTCGAGGACCACAAATTCATTAAGGGTCCCCAAACACATTTACAGAAAAAATTATTTAAACAACATTTAGGAAACATTTATTGTAAATAAAAAGTAGTTTGTAAAACCTAAAAAAAGATTATTATTATTCTCACTGAACATTTTATTTTATTTTATATCTTCATAATAATGTCATGTTCCTTTTTAACTGTAAATGCAACCACAGCATTTTTTATTCTACTCTTAAGTCTCTAAATACACTTGAAAGTATGAAACATCATTAAATTTAAACACAAAAAGCTGATTTTTGTAACAATAATCTGTTTTTTTGATCAAAGGCAGAAACATAAATGTGATGAGTGTTAGTGAAGCTCAGGAAAACACGTTAATACGCGTTCTACAACATATACACAGAGTATATGATGTACAGGTGTAAGTGTGACCGGTGAGTTTTTCTCATGCAGTTTTATGAGCAGCTGGATCACAATGACAACACACACACACACACACACACACACACACACACACTGAGGCGAAAAAGAAAACAAAAACACTGAATCTGTATTTAAAATCTGATTCCAAAGTAAAAGCTCTTCTCTTTCAACTGAATTTTCCTCCACTGATCAATAAAGTCTCCTCAATAATTACGCGTCACATTATGATGATAATAATATTTATAATATTTAATATAATATTTATGAATGAGCGGGAAAAGGTTCACGGTCACGGAATCAAACCCAACTTAAACAACACAAAGGTCGTGCAGGTCGACGGTCAACATGCACGACAACGTCCAAGTGTCGCTGCGACAGAATCATCAAACAAGTCATTTCTGAAGTTTGTTTTTATTCACTGACTTAAATACGGATCTGTGTTTACACACACTGTCAGAACTGGACCAGAACTGGACCAGAACTGGACCAGAATCCCCAGCATCAGACTGACTGAAATGACTTGTTAGATAGTTCTCATTCTGAAATCAAATCAGTGGGACCTACTCTCAGGTGGGACTCTGTCTTTGTGTGGACACCCGGAGAGGCTGCGGTGGTGCGGGTACAGACCCGTCACATGACCTGTCCCGTCGCAGCCCGGCGTCGGACACTTGCTCTCCTTCTTGTCCCCCCTGGAAGAATCTGGAGACGATGAGAGAAAACGTGAGTGTGGACACAGACGCCTCAAGAGCAAAATTTAGCACTATGATTAAAACATTGGAATAAATGAATAAACATTTGTTGTATTTCACTTTGACATAGCATAAGTGTTTGGCATTAGCAACTCTTGTACTCTGGCTACAGTAGCTGCGAACATCAAACACCAATGACACTGCATTTGGTTAAAATATCAGCTAGCAGCTACGGTAACTGCTAATGTCAAACACTGATGCCACAGCGTCTAGCGACAGTAGCCGCTAACATGTCACACTGTCCGTAAAGTAGCTGCTAACATCACAGACCAATGCCACAGTGTCTAGCTACAGCAGAAGCAGCTATTGTAGCTGCTAGTGACTACAGTAGCTGCTAACATCAAACACCAATGACACAGAATCTAGCTACAGAAGAAGCTACAAGGTACAGGAGCTTCTAGCAACTACAGTAGCCGCTAACATCAAACACTAATGCCATGGAGTCTAGCTACAGTAGAAGCTAGCAGCTACAGGAGCTGCTAACATCAAACACAGACATGCTCAGCTAGCGGGATCTACCTGTAGCGCCCTCTTTAGTGCAGCACAAGTCATTCAAACATCATTTAAAGTATTTTTGTGTTCTCTTCTGTATTTCCTTAATCACCATAAACAAAATAAATCACTTCCACAGCTTTAATGAATCATTACATCACTCAAAGCGTCACAGGAGACTAGCTAGCATCATCAGGAGTTTGGTCTCTGCGGGCTAACAAAGCCTGTGCTAATGCAGCTAGTCTGATAACTGCTCAAGCTCGTTGTGTGTGAGTGGATTCAGAGAAATAGGCCACCGATCGTGTCCCAGTGAGATGAGATGTGCTCTCCTAACAGGCCGTGCACACCGCGCCATTACTCATGCCTGACACGCTGTCTGACGCTCACACGCCGGCCTATTTTAACAACACGAGCCGCTGCTGTCAGAGGATCAATCTGCCAAAGAAACACTAAAAAACAAAAAAGCAGCAGAGGAAATGAAAAAATGAAGCGCATCATCTCATCAGAGGCCTTTTTCCTTCTTTTTTAAAATAACATGGGTTTGAAGAAGACTGAGGTCAGAGAACTCGTTCACACCAGCGGGACATTTTAGGAACCAGCTGAAAAAAGTTTGCTTGTGTGTGTGAAAAGCCTCAGGCTGCTGCTGCTGCTGCTGCTGCTGCAGCAGCTGCTGCTGCTGCTGACCTGGGTTCACAGTTTTCGGGTCAAATGTGGGAATTGGCAGCAAACGCAATCAGACGGTGATTTGGTGGATATAACAACAACAACAACAACAACAACAACAACACAACAACAACGACGACTCTGAGGATTATTAGGATTAGAAATTGGTGGCATGTGAGAAATAACCATGTCTGTTTGTTGAGGCGTTAGCACATAAATATGTTTTTTTTTCTATGATGTCTACGTCACATGTTTCACGTCTTTATCTCACTTTTCCAACAGGAAACTGAAGTTTGTAAACCACTCACTCTCCCACACCAAAGCCCATAGAGAAAACCAGTGATTTTAGCATCACACACACAGGAGCTGTTGATCCACTGCTGCCTCCATCACTAAGTTCACATGTCTTATTTTGTCAATTTGGCTTTGGAAAATCCTGCATTGTTGATTTACCTCAGTGACACAAAGTGACCACACGAGGCAGCAGAGGACCAGAAGCTTCTGTGTCCCTGTGAGCTAAAATCACTGTTTTTTTCTCTATGGGCTTTGGTGTGGGAGAGTGAGTGGTTTACAAACTTCTGTTTCCTGTGTGAAAAATCTGTCTCACAGTGAGATAAAGACGGGGACGTGTTCTTAAGACATCGTAGACTTAAACTGAGATGTAGATGTGATTCGTTTTTAACCACTCACTCACTCACTCACTCACTCACTCACTCACTCACTCTTCCGCGGCCTGATGTTTAAATCACTGGTTTTCATACTGGTGAAATTTCTACGTTACACGGCCCGTCAGAAAGTTTTGATGGCTGCGAAAAAAGAGAGAGGGATACGAAAGCTATGCCAGTGTCTCAAACATCTGCCTTTAATTTCAAGTGGTTACCAAAAGCGATGAAATATTTGGGTATAGAATTAGATCTAGACATACGGGAAATTATGACAACTAACATATTGGAGAAACTATTGGATAAAATTCAAGTTCATTTGGACAACTGGAGTAAACTACGTCTGACTTTATGGGGTAAAGTAAATACAATAAAAATGGTTGTAGCACCACAAATAAATGACTTAACAGGGATGATACCCACATGCATTTCAAAACAGCAATTAACGAGATATGACAAAATGATAAAACAATTTCTCGGCGATGGGAGAAAACCTCGGATTTGTATAGATAAATGTTGTGAGTCTAAGAAGAGAGGGGGTCTGTCACTACCGGACATAAAATGTTATAGCGTTGCCTTTGAGATGTCCAAGCTTACAAAGCATTGGGATGAAATTGGTGCTGGTCTGGACTGGGTCCTGATTGAGCGGGAGCTCACTTCCCCCTTTAAACCCATTGAGGTATTTGCACAAATAGACAAACATGAGAAGAACAAAATGATCGACCCTATTCTAGAGCATTCGAAAAAGGTTTGGCAGGAGGTTCATAAGAGGTGTCAAATGTGTCAGTATACTCAGAAATATGCACCCATATGGCATAATCTATGATGGTTAAGAAAAGTTATTAGAATTATAGATGATTTATTTGAGAATGGTCATTTTCTTTCATATAGTAGATTTAAGGAAACATTTCCTTTAGAGGGTGGAGGCCACCCGCTGGTCAGGATAAGGGTCCAGTTGAGTGTTATTTGCAGCTACCTAAAATGCATCATAAAGCATCAAAATGGTATGAATTGTGTCCTTGGACAGGCAGTAATGGTTGTAGTAATCTCAAGCCGGTATGGGAGAAGGATTTGTGTTGGGAGGGGATTCTTTCCAACACTGAAAAATATGTAAGAGAAGCCAGAAGCAAATGTATTCAGTATAAAATCATTCACAGATATTATTTTACCCCATCAAGACTAAATAGAATGGGTTTGCTTAACAATGATCTTTGCCGGAAGTGTGGGGAAAAAGTGGCACATGTGTACATGCATTATGGGAATGTTCTCAGATCCTCCACCTGTGGGAAAATGATATATATTATAATATGTGGAGAACTCAGATGATGGAAACGGTTGCATGTGATTAAACAGTGAAAATGATATGATCAACGAACAGTGGGACAGTTTTGGTAAATGTATATCTAGAGAGAACAGCTAAATCATGTGTAGATATTGATATGTTTTACATTACGGCTTTGCCTGAATAATGGATCCAAATGTATATTATTTATTGAACTGCTTACTTACCTGACGGTTTTATTCTTTTTGTTTGTTTTTCATTTTCGTTTTGGTTCTCCTTCATTTTGTCTGTTTTACTCGTTCATATGTATGGTTGTTTGTTTGTTTCATGTTCATAAATGTGTAAAATAATAAAAATCACTGGTTTTTAAATATATTCTTACGACTATGTTGACTTGACCCGGCAGATTTTTTATTATGGTTAAAAAACGTTTTTCCTCACTGGAAATATTACAAGTTAGAAAAAAAAATCAATAAACACAGTCAGACTGCAGAGGTCACAGAGGTCACAGAGGTCACAGAGGTCAGTGTGTGTGGGTCTTACCTTTAGGGTAATACGCCCTCTTCAGCCCGTCGTGGTGCATCCTGGACCTGCGGTCCTCGGCGCTGCTGCTCAGCCTCGGGCTGTGCCCGGCGTGCTCCGAGGCCATGCGGTCCCTCATGACCTTTGCCCTCTCCGACTCCAGGGCGATGGCCTTCTCCAGCAGCGACAGGTTCCCCTTGGCCATGTCGAAGGTCTCGTCGGAGCGGTCGGACGCCACGGACGTGGTGTCCTCGTCGCCCTCCTGGCTGCAGCTGGTGGGGTAACCGCGCGACGCCGGGCTCAGCTGCTCCTCCAGCTTCATCAGGTTCACCATGTCTGAGTAGTGGTGCTCCGCGGAGCGGGGCTCCTCTGGCGCCCCCTGGTGGCAGCTCTCGTACCTGAGGATGGAATAAAAGCGACTGTGAGGTGGTTTCGGTCAGTGTTAGACGGATATTTTAATTCTTCTTTATTCTTTTTGGAGAATTTTAGAGTTTCTTTTATTTTCACAGACTTTTTGTCGTAGGATTTTACTGCATCTTATCTTTAAAATAATCCATTTATATCAACGATACACCTTCTATCAATATTTGGTGATGAATAGATTCCAAAGAAAGGCTTTAGCTGGACACGCCCTCTTTAGCGGGCGTGTCCAGCTAAAGAGGGCGCGTCCAGCTAAAGCCTTTCTTTAGCTATTATGTCTCAGGTCCTGTCCTGTCCTGTCCTGTCAGACTAGCATCGGGTGGACGTACCTGCTGTGGTGGTGATGGTGGTGGTGGTGGTGGTGGTGAGCATGGTGGTGCGCCACCTGCTGGTCGGCGGCGTGCTGCAGCTGTTGGTGGATCAGGTGTCCGGTGCGGTCGCACGGCTGCGTCTCGCTGAGTTTGCGAGCCAGATCGAAGCACTGGTTCCTCAGACACTCCAGGCTGCTGAGACACACCCCCTCCTCGTTCTCCTCCGCCCTCATCCCCACCACGCCCCGCCCCTCGTCCGCCACCTCCGTGTAGCCGTCCTCGGGCAGCACGGCGCCGTGGCCCTGCGCGAGCAGCTTGAGGGAGTCGACCGTCTCCCTGACGACGTCGCTGTCCAGGTCCACGCTCAGCTCGCCCTTCCTGTCCCCGGGCTCGCTGCCGTCGTCCTCGTCCTCGTCCTCGTCCTCCCCGCCGCTGTTGGAGGAGTTGCTGTTCATCTCGGACTCGGTCATGGCCTGGTACGCGGCGTCTTCTGCGATCTTGCCGAGGTTGAGCAGCGACTTTGCGACCAGCTCGTCGTAGTTCTCGTAGTCTTCGCCGGTGGCGCCGATGGCGCCGCTGTTGTTGTTGTTGTTGTTGTTGTCGTCCTTCTGGACTGGGAGGAGCTTTGATTGTCCGCCGGGTTTATAAAGGTTCACTGTATTCAGAAAAACAAGTGATACGTCACATTTACTGTGTAGATTACATTGTTTCCACTACAGCGCCGTGTGACGTCTGTCATGTCCAGGGCTCCGTAACAAAGAAACAAGGAAAAACAGTTTTAATGTCATCAGTGAATAATTGGTAAATAATCTGTGAATAATCTGTGAATAATCAGTAAATAATCTGTGAATAATCTGTGAATAATCTGTGAATAATCAGTGGGTCATTGTCAGGATGATGAGTGGATTCCTAACTTTCAGGAAAACAAAGCTTTTACATCATCATCCAGTTTATTTACAGAAAACATACAACCCAGAGCTCTCTGCCTGCCTGTCTGTCTCTCTCGCTCTCTCTCTCCCTCTCTGTCTGTCTCTCTCTGTCTGTCTGTTGATTTTTGGGGACAGAGAGGAAGAATGAGAGCAGAGAAAAGAGGAGGAGAAGGAGGCGTGTGAGCTGCTCTGATTCAGGAGCCATAAATATCCTCAGGAGGAGAAACCGAGGCAGAGAGCATGTGACACGTCCACTGAGAGGAGGCGGGGGAGAGAGAGGGAGAGAGAGAGAGACAGACAGAGAGAGACAGAGAGAGGGGGAGAGAGAGAGAGACAGAGCGAGAGAGAGACAGAGAGAGTGAGAGAGAAACAGAGAGAGAGAGAGAGAGAGAGAGACAGATAGAGAGAGTCAGTGAGAGTGAGAGTGAGAGTGAGAGTGATAGAGAGAGAGAGCGAGAGAGAGACAGAGAGAGATAGAGAGAGAGAGGGGGAGAGAGAGAGAGACAGAGAGAGAGAGAGAGACAGATAGAGAGAGTCAGCGAGAGTGAGAGAGAGAGAGCGAGAGAGAGACAGAGAGAGAGAGAGAGAGAGACAGAGAGACAGATAGAGAGAGAGAGCGAGCGAGAGTGAGAGAGTTAATAACTCAGCAGAGCCTCCTGAACAACTGTCAGAGGTGACTGAGGACACGCGGGGGGGGGTCGGTGGAGGAGGGAGAGTGTGGAGCATCTGCTCTTACAGCAGAGGAGAAGACGACCCGGGAGGAGACGACCCGGGAGGAGACGACCCGAGAGGAGACGACCCGGGAGGAGACGACCCGGGAGACGACCCGGAAGACGACGACCCGGGAGGAGACGACCCGGGAGGAGACGACCCGGGAGGAGACGACCCGGGAGACGACGACCCGGGAGGAGACGACCCGGGAGGAGACGACCCGGGAGGAGACGACCCGGGAGGAGACGACCCGTGACACGACGACCCGTGACACGGCGACCCGGGAGGAGACGACCCGGGAGGAGACGACCCGGGAGGAGACGACCCGGGAGACGACGACCCGGGAGGAGACGACCCGGGAGGAGACGACCCGGGAGGAGACGACCCGGGAGGAGACGACCCGTGACACGACGACCCATGACATGGCGACCCGGGAGGAGACGACCCGGGAGGAGACGACCCGGGAGGAGACGACCCGGGAGGAGACGACCCGTGACACGACGACCCATGACACGGCGACCCGGGAGGAGACGACCCGGGAGGAGACTACCGAGGCCAAGTTTAAAATGACGTGTTCACACTGAATCTGACGCAGAATTTCACAGAAAAATGTAAATAAATACAAATGAAAACTTAAATCTGTACTTTGATCCGTCATCAGCCGAGTCATCACCGGTGATCACAAACCACTCACTCTCCCACTCACACACACACGCACACACACACACCCACTCACTCTCCCACACACACACACACACACTTACTCACTCTCCCACACACACACGCACACACACACACACACACTCACTCTCCCACACACAAACACACACTCACTCACACAGAGAGTGAGTGTGGGAGAGTGGGAGAGTGAGTGGTTTACAAGAGTGTTAGCAGCAGGGGGCGCTCACAGTACAACTACACTGTTAAATGAAGTTCATTCACATGTAAATAAGTGAGTCGTCTGCATATAAGTAGTTTGAATAAACTTTGTTAACAAAAGTTTGTCAAACGTTCATAATAAAAATTTACTTTTAGTTTTTATTTTTTCATTTTTTAAACTGCGTTAAGAGTTTTTAAATATTTGGAACAAAAGCAGAAAACTCACCCTGCTGATGATTCTGCTCCTCCTCCTCCTCGTCCTCCTCTCCATCGTCCTCCTGCTCCTCCTCATCGTCGCCGTCATCCACGTCCTCCTCGTCCATCCCATCCTCCTCCTCCTCGTCTTCCTCCTCCTCCTCCTCCTCGTCTTCCACCCGCTCTCGTCCTATCGCCGCATCCGCCCTCTCCACCTCCACCTCCACCTCCTCCTCCTCATCTCCCTGCTCCTCGTTGTCCTCTGAGAATTCATCCTCCACTTCCCCGTCTTCCTCCTCCTCCTCCTCCTCCTCCTTCACCACGTCTCCCCCCTCCATGGCTTGGTTCTTGTAGGCGGTGTAGACGGCAGCCTCCTCCTCCTCCTCCTCGTCTTCCTCATCGCCCGGGCAGGAGGTGAGAAAGGGCCTCCTCTTGGCAGCCGGCTCCAGCGGCTGTTTTTCCAGAGCCTTCCTCTTCTTGGCGAGCGGGCAGCCGTACACGCTGCAGCGAGAAAGAGGGCGGGGTCATGATCAGCGGCCATCTTTCTTTAATCATTTGTTACATTTTTAATTCTCAACTCTCAAGCTCCTCCCACTGCGTCCTGCAGACTCTGACAGACTCTGGACTCTGACAGACTCTGACAGACTCTGGACTCTGACAGACTCTGACAGACTCTGGACTCTGAAAGACTCTGGACTCTGACAGACTCTGACAGACTCTGGACTCTGACAGACTCTGACAGACTCTGACAGACTCTGGACTCTGAAAGACTCTGGACTCTGACAGACTCTGACAGACTCTGGACTCTGACAGACGCTGGACTCTGAATGACTCTAGACTCTGACAGACTCTGACAGACTCTGGACTCTGACAGACTCTGAACTCTGACAGACTCTGGACTCTGAAAGACTCTGGACTCTGACAGACTCTGGACTCTGACAGACTCTGAAAGACTCTGGACTCTGACAGACTCTGAAAGACTCTGGACTCTGACAGACTCTGAAAGACTCTGGACTCTGACAGGCTCTGACAGACTCTGGACTCTGAAAGACTCTGGACTCTGACAGACTCTGACAGACTCTGGACTCTGAAAGACTCTGGACTCTGACAGACTCTGACAGACTCTGGACTCTGACAGACTCTGACAGACTCTGGACTCTGAAAGACTCTGACAGACTCTGGACTCTGAAAGACTCTGGACTCTGACAGACTCTGGACTCTGACAGACTCTATTATTATCATTATCATCATCATTATTATTATTATTATTATCATTATTATCATTATCATCATTATTAGTATCATCATTAGTATTATTATTATCATTATTATTATTATAATTATCATCATTATTATTATTATAATTATCATCATTATTATTATTATCATTATTATCATTATCATCATTATTAGTATCATCATTAGCATAATTATCATTATTATTATTATAATGATCATCATTATTATTATTATTATTATCATCATTATTATCATTATCATCATTATTATTATCATTAACGTTATCATTATTATCATTATGATCATCATCATTATTATTATTATCATTATCATAATTATCATTATTATTATCATCATTATTATAATCATTATCATTATTATTATATTATCATCATTATTATTATCATTATTATCATTATCATCATTATTATTATCATTATCATTATTATCATTATGATCATCATCATTATTATTATTATCATGATCATCATTATCATTATTATAATCATTATTATGATCATTATCATTATTATTATAATTATCATCATTATTATTATTATTATCATCATTATTATCATTAACATTATCATTATTATCATTAACATTATCATTATTATCATCATCATTATTATTATTAACATTATTATCATCATCATCATTATTATCATTATTATCATTAACATTATGATCATCATTATTATCATTATCATCATTATTATTATTATCATTATTATCATTATCATCATTATTAGTATCATCATTAGTATAATTATCATTATTATTATAATGATCATCATTATTATTATTATTATTATCATCATTATTATCATTATCATCATTATTATTATCATTAACATTATCATTATTATCATTATGATCATTAACATTATCATTATCATTATTATCATTAACATTATTGTCATTAACATTATAATTTTTATCATCATCATCATTATCATTATTATTATCATCATTATCATTAACATTATATTTGTTATTATTGTTATGATTATAATAATGTGCTTATGTAAACGTGTTCTGACGACACTTAGAATGTGAGAGAAATATCAGGGAAGAGAAAACTGATTAAATCTGTTTCATTCACTTCTGCACTGCAGCAAACACACACACACACACACACACACACACACGTTGTCTTTACCAACAGTCTTTACCCTATAGGCTGTTAGACACAGAGAGAGAGACACACAGAGAGAGAGACAGAGAGGGGCATGGAGAGAGAGAGAGACAGAGAGGGACACGGAGAGAGAGAGAGAGACAGAGAGAGAGACAGAGAGAGACACGGAGAGACAGAGCGAGAGACAGAGAGAGAGACAGAGAGCAAGTGACCTCAGCCACCTTGTCGTCTCCCACCAATTAAAATTCCAGTTATAATTAAAGCAGATCAGAAACGAGGGAGCGCTGCAGACAAGGGCGAGAGACTACGCATGGTAATTATGTGCAGGGAGAGAGAGAGGGAGAGAGGGAGAGCGGGAGAGAGGGAGAGAGGGAGGTGATGTGCTGCTGCAGTGTGACTTGATGCATTAACATTGATCTCACACTCTGTGATGAATGGATCAATAACTTTGTCTATATTCTGCACCAGTTCAATAAAGACTATTGCACATATATTGAATACATATATGTGTGTATATATATATATATATATGTGTGTTTCTTCTTATTATTGTTATTATAATATATAAATTACAGTATATGTTACACATCCTTATCTTACATTCTTTACATGATTTCATAGATAAAATGTTATTAAATGTGGTTTCTGTTTCTATTCTCACTGAAATTTCACTTTAAATTACCTTCAGAGAGACAGCTTATTTTATTTTATCTAATCTAATCCCTCACCTCATCATATCATATTGTATCATATAGGATCACACCTTGTAACTCGTGTTTCGTATCATATTGTATCATATCATATTGTATCGTATTATATGCCCACTGTCATTTATACAAATACACTGTTGCCATGGTTACCTCACCAGTTCAATCCAGGCCAACACTAAGTGCTGACTTTAAACTTTGTTGTTTGCTCTTCATCTCATTGTTATTATTATTATTGTTTTTATTAAATGAATGTTTGATTTGTCAAATACTTTAAATAAAATAACATTTTAATAAGTAGATACTTTGTGATGATGAAAGAGACGTTAGTGTGAAAGTCATATGTGTGTATGTGTGGTTTATTGGAATCATTGTCACCATGGCAATGCTCTGTTCACATACACACACAAACACACACACACAAACACACACACACACACACACATATATATACAGCAGTAGTCTGGGTGGTGGCAGTGATTCAGGGAAGAGTGTGTGTGTGTGTGTGTGGGGGGTTGCATTAACCAATGTTCACATCCTATACTAGCGGTTGCCATGGGAGACAGGCTGCATCCCTCCTGGTTCTCATACTGCAGCTCAGTGCTGTCGCCATGGTGACACCCTCCAGAGATGGGGGGGGGAGAGGAAAAGACAAAGAAAGGTATACACCTCCCTCCCTCTGTGTGTGTGTGTGTGTGTGTGTAGGAATGTTGTGATTGACGTTTCTGTGTTTTCAGGAAGACGATCGGACAAAAACACTGCGTTATAACGTAACAACGTAAACACTACGTTATAACATAACAACGTAAACGCTACGTTACAACGTAAGCGCTACGTTACAACGTAAACGCTACATCACAACGTAAACGCTACGTTACAACGTAACAACGTAAACGCTACGTTATAACGTAACAATGTTAACACTACGTTACAACGTTAACGCTACATTAGAACATAACAACGTTAACGCTACGTTACAACATTAACGCTACGTTACAACGTTAACGCTGCGTTACAACGTAACAATGTTAATGCTACGTTACAACGTAACAATGTTAACCCTACGTGACAACGTAACAACGTTAGCGCTACGTTACAACGTGACAACGTTAACACTATATTACAACGTTAGCACTACGTTACAATGATAACGCTATGTTACAACGTAACAACGTTAAAGCTATGTTACAACGTAACAACGTTAAAGCTATGTTACAACGTAACAATGTTAGCGCTACGTTACATCGTAACAACGCTTACATACAATGTATGTCACACACGTTTGCTACAAAGTTCAACATTTTTTTATATTTCAAGCCTAAAATGTTACGTTGTCTGTGATATATACACTGCCTGGCCAAAAAAAAAGTAGCCAAAAAAAAGGGTCACATGGTTGGAGCACCTTTAGCTTTGATTACTCACTCATTCACTGTGGCATTGTTTCCATAAGCTACTGCAATGTCACAAGATTTATTTCCGTCCAGTGTTGCATTGATTTTTCACCAAGATCTTGTATTGATGATGGGAGAGTCGGGCCACTGAGCAAAGCCTTCTCCAGCACATCCCAAAGATTCTCAGTGGGGTTAAGGTCTGGACTCTGTGGTGAAAATGATGTCTCATGCTCCCTGAACCACTTTTTCACAATTTGAGCCTGATGAATTCTGGCATTGTCATCTTGGAATATGCCCATGTCATCAGGGAAGAAAAGAATGCATTGATGGAATAATCTGGTCATTCATTATATTCAGGTAGTCAGCTGACCTCATTCTTTGGGCACATAATGTTGCTGAACCTAGACCTGACCAACTGCAGCAACCCCTTACCTATTTGCTTAGTTAAATCCAGGTGGCGACTTTTTTTGGCCAGGCAGTGTATCTACAGCACTTTTCACTCACCCATTCACTCACTCACTCATTCACCTATTCATTCGCACATTCACTCACTCACTCACTCACTCACACATTCACTCACCCACTCACTCACTCATTCACTCACCCATTCAAGTGTCTTGGCCAAGGACACACCAGCAGAGTTGGGAATCAAACACACAACCTTCCAGTTGAACACATACAGACTGAAAGCTCATCAGACTGTCTGATGGTCCAGCAGAGGGCACTGTGAGCGGTCACAGCCACGCCCCCCACTAACCATAACCCTAACTGTATCCACTCATGTTTTAGACTCTTCTGTGAACCAATCAGCATCAGGGTGGGCGTGTCTTTCCATGGACATACTTTGAAAAAATAGGACAGTTATGTAAAGTAAAGTAAAGTAAAGAAAGTCAAGTCAAGTCAAGTAAAGTAAAGTAAATAAAGAAAGTAAAGTAAAGTAAAGTAAAGTAAAGTAAAGTAAAGTAAAGAAAGTAAAGTAAAGTAAAGTAAAGTAAAGTAAAGTAAAGTAAGTAAAGTAAAGAAAGTTAAGGA
>NC_081150.1:21077771-21125271 GCF_958295425.1 Solea solea | reverse complement strand
ACTACGAGACTGAGGAACAGCTTCTTCCCTGGAGCTGTCAGACTCCTGAACTCTCTGTAGCCCCCATAGCCCTGCTGCCCCCACCCCCCACGGACTGTACTTTGCACATGCCCCCAGTACCGTACACCACCCTTGCACCAACTTCTTTTTTGCACAGCACCTTACCTCCAGAGGTTTTAAAGTTTTGATCTTTTTTAATTTATATTTTGTTAAGTTAAACTGTTGGTTCTTCTTTCTTCTTTCTTATTCTTCTTTATTGCTGGGCCGACCGGGTTCTGGAGAGACTGATTTTCGTTCTGACCTCATGTCTAATGTGTGTTGGTATGACAATAAAGAAATCTTGAATCTTGAACAACTCCTGTGTTTCTCTATGGGCTTTGGTGTGGGAGAGTGAGTGGTTTACAAACTTGAGTTTCCTATAGAAAAGTCTGTCTCACAGTGAGATAAAGTGGTGAACGTGTTCTTTTTATCATATGAGCTTTTTGAGAGTCTTGGAAAAAAAAAATCCTTCTTTTTATCTTGTTTGATAAAAACAACGTGCTGCATTCAATGCCCTGATAATAATGATAATAACAAAGTGTGGATCATACCTGAATAACTCTTGTGTTACAGCTTCCACAGCAGCTACAGACACAGAGCAATAATAATAATTAACAAGAGGGTTTATTAATAATAATAATAATAATAATAATGATGATGTTTTACAGTGTAGCACAGGTTTGTACCTCGCACTCCTTTGGATCGCGTTCGATGGCGTTTTTCCACAGCGTTCGCCTCCATCTGAAGAGGAAAATACAAAGCAATGTTTTCAATTATTATTGTTGTTCATACTGTGATTATTCACTGCAAGAAAGGCTACGTTAGCCTCATAACTGTCACTGAACAACCCGTGAGCAGATACTCAATAATACACCTGTAATAAATCAATCAAATAATGAACCTCTTAACAAACTACCTGACACTTTTTCTTTACAGAATGTACACAACCAATTAGTTTGTGTCATAGTTGTGTAGTAGTTTGTGTAATAGTTGTGTAGTAGTTGTGTAATTTGTGTAGTAGTTGTGTAGTAGTTTGTTATGTAGTAGTTTGTTGTGTAGTAGTTGTGTAGTAGTTTGTGTAGTAGTTGTGTAGTTTATGTAGTAGTTATGTAGTAGTTTGTTGTGTTATAGTTGTGTAGTAGTTTGTTGTGTCATAGTTTGTGTAGTAGTTGTGTAGTTTGTGTAGTAGTTTGTTGTGTAGTTTGTGTAGTTGTGTAGTAGTTTGTTGTGTAATTTGTTGTGTAGTCTGTGTAGTTTGTTGTGTAGTTGTGTAGTAGTTTGTTGTTTAGTTTGTGTAGTAGTTGTGTAGTGTGTGTAGTAGTTTGTTGTGTCATAGTTTGTGTAGAAGTTGTGTAGTTTGTGTAGTAGTTTGTGTAATAGTTGTGTAGTAGTTTGTGTTGTAGTTGTTTGTGTAGTAGTTGTTTGTGTAGTATGTTGTGTAATAGTTGTGTAGTAGTTTGTTGTGTCATAGTTTGTGTAGTAGTTGTGTAGTTTCTGTAGTAGTTTGTTGTGTAATTTGTTGTGTAGTTTGTGTAGTTGTGTAGTAGTTTGTTGTGTAATTTGTTGTGTAGTCTGTGTAGTTTGTTGTGTAGTTTGTTTTGTAGTTGTGTAGTAGTTTGTTGTTTAGTTTGTGTAGTAGTTGTGCAGTTTGTGTAGTAGTTTGTTGTGTCAGTTTGTGTAGAAGTTGTGTAGTTTGTGTAGTAGTTTGTGTAATAGTTGTGTAGTAGTTTGTGTTGTAGTTGTTTGTGTAGTAGTTGTCTGTGTAGTAGTTGTGTAGTAGGTTGTGTAATAGTTGTGTAGTAGTTGTGTAGTAGTTTGTGTAGTTGTGTAGTAGTTTGTTGTGTAATTTTTGTAGTAGTTTGTTGTGTAATAGTTGTGTAGTTTGTTGTGTACTAGTTTGTTGTGTACTAGTTTGTTGTGTAGTTTGTTGTGTACTAGTTTGTTGTGTAGTAGTTTGTGTACCTGGTCAGAGCTGATTGGATGTCAAACAGGTTCTGGTTCTGGTCTCCGCAGAGTTTTTTACATCACACACAGTTTTAGACGTCGTCTTCTAAATTCATGATCTAACAAAAAACAAACACAGATTTTGTTTCAGTTATTTTGTTTTGATGACATTTGTGAAAAGTGTGAACATTTAAATGACTTTAAAACAAAATTACAGCCGACGTAGTTTATGTTTGTCAGTCAGAACCAGAGTCAGAACCAGAGTCAGAACCAGAGTCAGAACCAGAGTCAGAACCAGAATCAGAATCGGAATCAGAATCAATCTCTGACTCGGTTACCCAGACTGACCTAAATCAAATAAACATGTGGATCATGTGATGTAGCGCAGAACAGCAGCGAGAGGACGACCATGATGAAGATGAAGATGATGTGAACACAGCAGCTCTGCATGCTCCTCTCCACGCGGCTGCAGTGCAGCGTTAATATAAATGTAAATGTAGCAAAGAGAGGAGGAAGAGGAGGAAGAGGAGCCTCGGCTGAACTCACAGCAGCAGCACACTGACACACAAGCACGCACGCACACGCACACGCACACGCACACGCACACGCACGCACGCACACACACACACACACACACACACACAGAGATAGGGGCCGGGTGCATCTGAGGCTGCAGCTCCACTGAACGTGATCCAACGCTCCCTAACATCAAACACACGCCTCCCTGTGTGTGCGTCTGTGTGTGCGTGTGTGTGTGTGTGCGTGTGTGTGTGTGTGTGTCCTTGCTCTGCCTCTGTGTGTGTGATGAGTCTCTATCTCTGCTGGGACCAGTTTCAGTCGTGGACAGACACTGTGGACACTGTGGACGTTCAGTCACAGTGAAAGAGAAGACAAGGTCTTTCCACACAGCTGTGAGGACAAAGGAGGACATTTTAGGGACGAATTGGGTAGAACTGGGAAAAATGGGGGGAAATGTAAAGACAATAAATGTAAGACATCTTTAGAAAGTTAGATTTTTAGTGATCCAGAAAATGTTTGGAAAATCGGGGAAAACATTTTTTTCGTGTGGACATGCATGGACAGGCGTGGACATGCATGGACACGTGTGGACAGGTGTGGACATGCGTGGACAGGTGTGCACATGCATGGACAGGTGTGGACAGGTGTGGACATGCATGGACAGGTGTGGACAGGTGTGGACGAGCTCAGGTTCATGTCAGGTCACTAATAAAAGGGTTTTCTTGTGATTTAATGGAAGATAAAATAATAAAGAGAAGACACAGAGCTTTCTGCTGTTTAGTATTCAGCCCGACACTCTGTCTGTCTGTCTGTCTGTCTGTCTGTCTGTCTGCTACAGCGTGATGCAGAGCTCTCTATACTGAGCCACACACACACACACAGTGATATAGATGGTACAGCGTGTTCTTGTGTCAAACACGACGTGTTTCTTCAAACATGAGCAAAAAATGATAATTTTCTCTAAAAACGCTCCTTTTTATTATCACCTCACGTTCATTCACTCACTCACTCATTCACTCATTCACTCACTCACTCACTCATTCACTCACTTACTCACTCATTCACTCACTCACTCACTCAGTCACTCATTCACTCACTCACTCACTCACCCATGAACAACAACGATAAATACAGTGAACCGTGACGTGTGCACAGGCAGGTGAGTTTCAGGTAACAGCATCAGTGCTGTTGCTATGGTTACCTGCTCTTCCAAACGTCTGGAGTACTTATTGAGAGTGTGGTTAAGCTGTTATTGACGAGTGTGACAGGAGGAAGAGAGCTTTCTTTAAAGGTGCAGTCCGTGATTCTGACCGCTGTGGTGAAGGTTGGGTCATTTTAAAGGAACAGTTCACACTTTTATCTGCCTGTGTGTGTGTGTGTGTGTGTGTGTGTGCCCCAAAGATAATACCTTACAACTGAAGTTTTTGACATTTCTGTAAACCACTCACTCTCCCACACCAAAGCCCATAGAGAAAACCAGTGATTTTAACATCACACACACAGGAGTTGTTGATCCACTGCTGCCTCACTCACTGAGTTCAAATGTCTTCTTTTGTCAATTTGGCTTTTGAAAATCATTCAGATTAACCTCAGTGACACAAAGTGACCACACGAGGCAGCAGAGGACCAGCAGCTCCTGTGTCCCCACCAGCTAAAATCACTGGTTTTCTCTATGGGCTTTGGTGTGGGAGAGTGAGTGGTTTACAGACGTGTGTCTCACAGTGAGACAAAGACGCCGTGATCACAGACAGGAAACCACTGTTGGTTTAAAAGGAAGCGACATTGACACTTGGACAGAAAGGAGCAGCTGACCTGCACTGACCGCACACACACACACACACAGTGTGAAGCACTGACCCACATTTTTCATTAATTCACATTAAATTACATATAAAAAAGAAATCCCTACTACCATGAAATTTTAGCTCACACTCAGGAGGAACGACGATCACAGGCAAATGTTTGTGTGTGTGTGTGTGTGTGTGTGTGGCAGAGCCAGACAACAGCTCAGTGTTTTATTACAACACAACTTTTATCAAACCGAGCAAACACAAACACCTGGTGTGTGTGTGTGTGTGTTGTGGTGCTGCAGCGCACAAACCAAACAACAACACAACTGAACACACACACACACACACGTGTGATCGTCTCTCAGATTTTTTAATATTCTGGACAATTTAACACAGAGAATAAGACATTAAATGTCTCTGGAGACTCAAATGTAGAGTTTTATATCTACGTGACAGAAAATCATCATCCTGATTAATCCAATAATCTATAATCAATAATCTATGCACTGGTGTCAGATATCAGTGCATTCATCATGAAAATAAGTCGATCAGAACCAGCGTTTCTATATTTTTGAAAGATCAAACAAATCAAACGTGACAAATTTATTCAGAATCTAACCATCGTTTATATATTTGTTTATCTTTTTATTTTTGTTGAATTAGTAAACAAATTGTTTTCAGGTAAACATAGAATGGACTTAAAAAAAATTTAATTGATGGAAAGTTGTGATAAAAATGATAAATAATTATTTTTTTATTATTATAATAATAATTATAATAACAGCCGGGACGTTTTGTCCAGTGTGGACAGAGAATGGACTTTCTTTCGAGTTTGGATATTTTTGGACTTTACTGTTGACGTTTTTCTTAGAACAGGACGAAGCACAGACTTTTTTTTAATTGGACAAAAAACATTTGTTTGTGGAAAATATTTTTGTAAAAAGGAGATTTTTTTTTGATTTTTCTGAGACAGTTTTGTTGGTGATTTAAAGACATTTAGTTTTTTAAATTTTAGTGAAGTGAGGATAATTACATGGATGATGTTTGTTGTAAATTGAGGACATTTTGAATAAAGTTGTGTGATGTTTGTTGAGATCCAGTCTGTTCACACAGAATGAACCTTTAATGGTTCACACTGTTCTGCAGCAGCTACGCCTGGTTTCCATGGAGACAGGATTAGCCGCATCAATTAACCTGCGACCAAACACACGGTGTGTGTGTGTGTGTGTGTGTGTGTGTGTTGGGGGGGTGATGACCTGTGGATGAGATTCCGACAGGAACACGGAATTATCACGGAAGTAAACGGGTTTCTCCTGAATTTCTCTTGTTTTTTTGTTTGTTTGTTTTTTGATCGTTGTGTCCTCACAGATTTTAACCACTTAACAAAAGCTGACAAAATCTACGTTAGTTTAAGTCTACGACATCTTTAAGAACATGTTTCACGTCTTTATCTCACTGTTACACACACTTTTGTAAACCACTCACTCTCCCACACCAAAGCCCATAGAGAAAACCAGTGATTTTAGCTGGCGGGGACACAGGAGCTGCTGGTCTACTGCTGCCTCGTGTGGTCACTGTGTGTCACTGACGTAAATCTGAACCAAATTTTTCAAAACCCGAATCCACTTTAACAACGCCGGTAAAATGTAAACACTTTAGTCTGACTAAAACCAGACTTTTAAAGTTTACGTAAACACCTTAGTCTGACTAAAACCAGACTTTTAACGTTTACGTAAACACCTTAGTCTGACTAAAAGCAGACTTTTAAAGTTTACGTAAACACCTTAGTCTGACTAAAACCAGACTTTGAAAGTTTACGTAAACACCTTAGTCTGACCAAAACCAGACTTTTAAAGTTTACGTAAACACCTTAGTCTGACCAAAACCAGACTTTGAAAGTTTATGTAAACACCTTAGTCTGACTAAAACCAGACTTTTAAAGTTTACGTAAACACCTTAGTCTGACCAAAACCAGACTTTTAAAGTTTACGTAAACACCTTAGTATGACCAAAACCACACTTTGAAAGTTTACGTAAACACCTTAGTCTGACTAAAACCAGACTTTTAAAGTTTACGTAAACACCTTAGTCTGACCAAAACCAGACTTTGAAAGTTTAGGTAAACACCTTAGTCTGACCAAAACCAGACTTTGAAAGTTTACATAAACACCTTAGTCTGACCAAAACCAGACTTTGAAAGTATACGTAAACACCTTAGTCTGACTAAAACTAGACTTTTAAAGTATATGTAAACATGTTAGTCTGACCAAAACCAGACTTTTAAAGTATATGTAAACACTTTTGTCTGACTAACACCATACTTTTAAAGTATACGTAAATGTGTTAGTCTGACTAAAACCAGACTTTTAAAGTATACACAAACGTGTTAGTCTGACTAAAACCAGACTTTTAAAGTATATGTAAACATGTTTGTCTGACTAAAACCAGACTTTTAAAGTTTATGTAAACATGTTAGTCTGACTAAAACCAGACTTTTAAAGTATACGTAAGCGCATTAATCTGACTAAAACCAGACTTTTAAAGTTTATGTAAACATGTTAGTCTGACTAAAACCAGACTTTTAAAGTATACGTAAACGTGTTAGTCTGACTAAAACCAGACTTTTAAAGTATATGTAAACATATTAGTCTGACTAAAACTAGACTTTTAAAGTATACGTAAACATGTTAGTCTGACTAAAACCAGACTTTTAAAGTTTATGTAAACATGTTAGTCTGACTAAAACCAGACTTTTAAAGTATACGTAAGCGCATTAATCTGACTAAAACCAGACTTTTAAAGTTTATGTAAACATGTTAGTCTGACTAAAACCAGACTTTTAAAGTATACGTAAACGTGTTAGTCTGACTAAAACTAGACTTTTAAAGTATACGTAAACATGCCAGTCTGACTAAAACCAGACTTTTAAAGTTTATGTAAACATGTTAGTCTGACTAAAACCAGACTTAAAAAATAACCCTAACCCTAACCCTTAAAAAATAAATGAAAAGTTGAACTTTTCTACATGAAAGTTAATTTAATGTCTCACGTTTAAACTTTAAAGTCACATTTTAGTTGTAGTTTGTTCCACAGGTTGTTATATTTTTAATTTTGTGAGAATAAATGAAAGTGATTATGAACTTTATTTATTTTTGCCCCATTTTCACAGTTAAAAATAAAATACTAATTTGTTCCGGAGTTGTTTTTTTTGACACGTTGTCACAAATAAAGGAGAAAAATAAAAGTTAATTTGAAAGTTTCTGTGAAGAAAAACAAATTAATCTGAGCTGTCAGAGAAAAATACACTGAACATGTCACTATTTTCACTGAGGATTTTTCCTAATTTCATTAAATTCCAAAAAAAGAGTCAAATTAATCTTAATCATTTACAATTTAAGCTTCGAAAAAGACACAAATGCAGAGAATGATATGATTTCTACAAATAAATGAAACCAACCATGAAGTTTATGGATAAAGTTAATATAAGAGACACACACACACACACACACACACACACAAGCACACACACAAACAGGGGTCATGAGGTCAGAACAGGAAATTCAGACGTATGAGAAAAAACAGAGAAAATAGAAATCTGAAGAACATTAACGTTTGTTTAAGTGAAAAATAGAGCGGAGGAAACAGAAACTGGGAAATATGGAATTTGTTTTAGACACGCGAGCGAACAACGAGTTAACATGGAAACGCTGGAAAAGAGAAAGAAAAGAGATGTGGAGCATTTTTAACATTTAAAACAAATATTCTGCCTTTTAACGCGAAAAATAAAGCAGAAGAAAAACAAGAACTAAGTTAAGTGTAAAGGATTTTAGACACAAGTCATGTAAACTAAAGCAATGACAGCGTAATAAACATGGAAATGAAACGGAAATGTTGAAATGATGCGTTTTAAAGAGAAAAATTAGAGCAGAAATGACAAAACACAGGAAAATAGAGAAATACAATAGAAATGTGAGACATTTTTGACACAATTAAAGTGAAAAATGAAGCAGAAATGCTGGAAAATAGAGAAATTAAACAGAAATATGAAGCTTTTTACACATGAAAGCAGAAGCGACACAGAAACGCTGGAAAATAGAAATGTGATCAACATTTTGGGCCATTATTAGATGAATACTTTATATATTTTATATATTAATAAGTGCACGATCAATAGAACACGGTATAAAGTCAGATAAAGCAAAAACAACATAAAACAACACTGAAAATAAACAGAAATAAAATGGAAACGTGAGAAAGATGAAAATGATGAATTTGAAAGTGAGAAATGAGAGAAAATCTCAAAATGTGTCTCTGCAGCGTTTTTAAGACGTTTACGGAGAAATGAGAAGGATTAAAATCAGATTCAACAAAATATGACGATGATGATGGAGCGAGAGAAGAAGAGGAGCGTGAATGACAAACCACAGGAACGTGAGCGCGTGAGGTAAATAAACATCAACGCGCAGGAAAATAAACAATAAATATGAATAAAGATAAAGAGAGAGAGAGAGAGGGATGAGGATAAAAGAGGAGTGGAAACATACTGGAGTGACGGAGCGAAGATGGAGACTCTTCTTCTTCTTCTTCTCCTCTTCCTCTGTGGACACGGAGTCTGCAGCCTCTCTCTCTCTCTCTCTCTCTCTCAGATTCCGTCAAGGTCTCTCTCCCCTCTGCCTCCCTCTCTCTCTTTTGTCGCTGTGAGATGTGGCCATGCCTTCAGTGAGAGCGAGAGAGAGAGAGAGAGCCAGACAGACGGGGAGGGAGGGAGGAGGAGGAGGAGGAGGAGGATGATGATGATGAAGGTGTAGAATCAGACACTGCAGCAGCAGCAGAAGAACACGACTTTACCTCTCTCTCTCTCTCTCTCTCTGTTCCCTTTAACACTCGGGGACGCGCAAGCAAACCCGGCGACGCGCAATATAGGGCACTAATAACGATGGAGACACAGCATGCGCACACACGCGCTCAGACCCCGAGGGTGTGTGTGTGTGTGTGCGCGCGCGCGTGCGTGTGTGTCCCCACAGTCACGTGATTCCAATCATTACACTAGTTAAGACATGTTTTATGGTCAAGTTAAGGTTAGTAGTAGTTATGGTTAAGGTTAGAGTAAGTTAATGTAATGTCCTCTGAAGTCATGGAAACCTGACTGCGTGTGTGTGTGCATATATTAATATCTTTGTGAGGTCCAGAAAAACATAACATCTTTGTGGGGAGACCTGGTTTAAGGGTTAGTGTTATTCATTAACTGGTTAAGGTTCAAGTTAGTGTTAGTCATTAACTGGTTAAGATTAAAGTAAGTGTTAGTTATTAACTGGTTATGGTTAAAGTTAGTGTTAGCCATTAACTGGTTAAGGTTCAAGTTAGTGTTAGTCATTAACTGGTTATGGTTCAAGTTAGTGTTAGTCATTAACTGGTTAAGGTTAAGGGGCTATTTAATCCATTATGTCTATTGTGTGTCCTCAATAAGATATAAAAACAAGTGCCTGTGTGGCTGTGTGTGTGTGTGTGTGTTAACTATTCAAGTTAGGACTTTTTAGGTTGGACAGACTAAACAACTGCCTTAACCATAACCAGTTAATGACCAACATTAACTTTAACCAGTTAGTGGCTAACAATAACTTTAATCATAACCAGTTAATGACCAACACTAACTTAAACCTTAACTAGTTAATGACTAACACAGATCGTAATCTTAACCAGTTAAAACACTAACTTTAACTAGTGAATGGCTAACTTTAACCAGTTAATGACCACCCTTCACTTTCACCAGTTATTGATTAACACTAATCTTAACCAGTTAATGGCTAACACTAACTTTCACCAGTTAAGGACTAACACTCACTTTCACCAGTTAAGGACTAACACTAATCTTAACCAGTGAATGACTAAAACTAATCTTCACCAGTTAATGACTACCCTGAACTTTCACCCGTTATTGACTAACACTAATCTTAACCAGTTAATGACTAACACTTACCTTAACCAGTTAATGACTAAAACTAATCTTAACCAGTTAATGACTACCCTTAACTTTCACCAGTTATTTACCAACACTAACCTTAACCAGTTAAGAACTAACATTAATCTTAACCAGTTAATGACCAACACTAACCTTAACCATATCCACAGTTCTAAACTTTTAGGTTCTGCCTCCTTAGGACCAGGTTTTGGTGACGACATGACGACAACAGGTCCAGAATAAGAGTGACAGCATTAAATAATGAAAAACATCCTCGTGTCCCTCAGTGTTCACGTCATATTGTTAAGAAAAACAAAACAGGAAGTGACACAGCAAAACAGGAAGTGATGCAGCAAAACAGGAAGTGATGCAGCAAAACAGGACGTTTGTTCCACATTTAAAAATAAGGTTTTAAAGTGAGCGCTCTCACAGTCGCCCCCTGGTGGCCATCAACATATTCTTCTCTCCTGGTTTGACTTCAGGAGGAAGTCTCTGATTTCTACCTTTCATTTCCCTCTCTCTCTTCTTTCCTCCATCTCTACACTCTGCTTCTTTCACCTCCTCACACCTCGACGTCCGTCCTAATCTCCTCTCCTCCTTCCCTTCATCCTTCGTTCCTTTCTAATCCTTCAGCTCACTCTCTCTCTCTCCATTCCCACTCCCAGTCCTCCTCTGTCCGTCTGTGCTTTTACAGCAGATAGAAGTGAACTGAGGACACAGAGAGAGACAGAGAGAGAGACAGAGACAGAGACAGAGAGAGAGACAGTGGTAGAGTGAGCCTGGTTATGAACAGGATGACCTACTTAGACTCTTCCTTTAATAAAATATTAAGACTGAGATAAATCACACAGGTTTCTCTCACCTCATATACTGTATATATATATATATATATATATATGTTTATATTCATTCATTCATTCATTCACCAGCAGATCAACAGTCTAATGAAACCCTGCCTCTGGACTGAGAGAGAGAGAGCGAGAGAAAACCTGCTTCAGATGTTTCTACAGATTCATGTTTTTCAAAATAAAATCCTGTCCAGACTCTGCTTTTCTAAACTACAGGGTCCCAAACACTGGGTCGGGACCCCGAGGTGGGACACAGGAGACTTTTTTTGGGTGTATATTTGACTGATTCTCTTGTTCTTTTTACTTATTTTATGGATGATGTTACATATTTTATTATTATTTGATGTAAAAGCACTTTAAGATACGTTTACTGTCACTAAACATGGATTCATTGGTTTAAATAACAAAGTCTTTACATCAGTGCACTTGTTGACGTTATTTGGTTTTTATTGCTACTTTTGTATTTGTTAGTTTGACCCACGTTTCACTGTTTTTGTAGATGTATTTTTCTTTTACCCGCCGTGAACTTTTGTGTCTTGCATTTGTTATTTAAGTTGGATTGGAAGACGGTTTTACACAAATTAAAAAGAGCCATGAAGTATAGATTTGTAAAGTTTGTGATGTAAACTGTGCTGCGATAGAAGAGTTTGGGGAAACTGTGGACACTCGCGCAGAGCTGCGACAAAACCATTATTTTCATCGTCTGATTCGTCTGTCGATGAATAAATGAGTCGTTTTGGTTCAGAAAATGTTGATCAGTGATCGTCAAACTCTGGAAAAGAAGATGTTCTCAAATATGCTTCAGATTCAGAGGGAGAAACATGCAAACCCCTCGCAGGACGACCTCTGCTCTGATAAAAGTCGTATTCACAACAGCTCCTTCTAATTCCAATCCTCGTCCGTTTGCTCGGAAAAGTCCGGTTCGTTTGTGGAGGTGAGAACGCACAACTGAACTCAAGGAAGCAAACTATGAAAACGCAGGGCATTGTGGGTAAACACAACCAGAACGTGTAGAACGACTGCACACGGGGCACCAGGTACGGCGGGTTTAATCAGCTCACTTGCCGGCGCTACGGTAACGAGCACACAGAGAGTGTGAGTCCGTGATTTGCTGTGATGTGGAGGAAACAGAAGTTTCAGACGAGCGAGTTGTCTTGTTGTTTCGTCTTCTCCTTCAGACATTCTGGACGCAGCGCCACCTCAGGCCCGGAGGGGAATGTGTTATTACAAAGGTTCTGTTTGTGCGCAAGTGTGAAACTCGGAGCGGCTGAAAGTTGTACCGAGTCTAGCGGAGACGACTGGGCTTAAACACGACTGAAAGTCACTTTTTTGTGTTGTGGGAGCCTTACAATGCCATAAGAAGCTGGAACCAAGCTTCTACTGATGGTGAGTAAACGTCTCGTCGTTTGACCTTTCCTCTTCACCGCGACCTTCAGTGCAGAGACTGTGACCGGCAGAGAAGACAGATGGGTCACAGGTTTCAGGCTTGTTCAGGTGGTGGTGGTTGTCTGATAACACACACACACACACACACTGATCTAAGCTGCTTAATCAGATTTCTGTCGTTTCAACCTGTTTGGATCTGAACCAACAGACACGAGCAGTCGACAGGATGAATTCAGACACGCGCGCTCTATAGGTCTGCAGTGTGTAGGTGTGCAGCAGTGTGTAATAGGTTTTTCGGTGCAGCTCTGCAGCCTGAAGCCTCCGCTGGGCTCAGTGGGAGAAAGTCAATTACAGCAGGGCTGAGCCTGGCCTGCGGGGGGGCACATGGGCGGGAGATAAGAACGTAAAGATGGCTGCCGCCGAGCCGCCGCCGAGCTTCTCCCTCGACTGCGCGCGCAGGCCCGCCAGCGCTGCACTCTGCCCTCCTGCGTCTACCAGACACGGAGCCAGTGAGCTGCAGCGGAGAGAGAGACAGACAGAGAGAGAGAGAGACAGAGAGACAGACAGACAGAGAAACAGACAGACAGAGAGAGAGAGAGACAGAGAGACAGACAGACAGAGAGAGAGACAAACAGAGAAACAGACAGACAGAGAGAGAGAGACAGAGAGAAACAGACAGACAGAGAGAGAGAGACAGACACACATACACAAACAGAAAAAAGAGCAGAGGCATCGACTGAGAAACACCATCTGCTCTAATTTCACGAGCGTCACATTGATTGGTTTTCTGGATTCAAAAGAGTCGGTCGATAATAATATCACATCATTTACATTCACCCAAAGGTTGAAAACCCAAAGCATGAAAACTTTTCATCTGCAATTAGTTCTTCTCGGGTTTTGTTCAGTAGGCCAGAAATGTCTCGACGGGTACACAGGAACAGGACCCAGAACAAGAGCAGAAACAACAAACCACTACAAGAACAGGTACGGAAAAAGAAATAAGAGCAGGAAAGGGAACGACAACAACATCAGGAGAGAGATGTTGGTACAGGAGTAAAGGAACGGGTATGAGAGCAAGTTCTGGAATAGTACTGGGAACATGAATAACAACGAGAGGACGAGAGGACGAGAGGACGAGAGGACAGTAGGACGTCTCAGGGTAAAAATGACCGCTCACTAAAGTGAGAGTGAGAGTTTTACATGAGTGTCCTCACAGGGACAGAAAGACAGACGTGTGCTGTATGTGCTGCTGAGAGCCTGAAGCTGCTCGCTGCACACACACACACACACACACACACACACACACACACAGTGTCAGCGTGAGACTCCTCTCTGCACAAGCTAATAAGTTTTCCTCCTGCAGTGAACTGATTACAGCAGTAAACCTCATATACCTCCAACACACACACACACACACACACACACACACTGTACCTGTTCTATATCATCAAGTAAACGACATCCTCTCTTATTAACAATGATCCAATTTATCCTATTGTGTGTGTGTGTGTATATGTATATATATATATATATATACATATATATGTATATATGTATATATATATACGTATGTATATATGTATACATATATTTATATATATGCATATACTTATATATATATATACAGTGTATAGAGAGAAAGACTGCTCAGAGCAGATGATTAAAATTAAATCTTCCTGTCGACTAACAACCATCCGTGCTTCCTCTCCTCTGTGAGCTGTGAACGACTGTGTCCCTGATGTCTCTGCTTCCTCACTTTATATTCTGCTCCTGACTCTCACTCACTCACTCACTCACTCACTCACTCACTCTGACAGTGTCAGGATGGACAGATGGAAGAGTGACAGACAGAGGATGAGATAAACAAAGGCGGGATCATCCGTCATGTTTTAAACAGTGAAAATCTTTCATCATCAAACTTTATCGTCCTCCTCTGAGCGACGTCTTCTGGTCAGTCTGCACACACGGATTACAGTGGTGCATCATGGGTAATAACAACTGTCCTCACAGACCATGTCCCAGGTCCATCAGGTCAAATTTGTCCAACATGAGGACATTTTATACAAAACAAAGTAAAACTGCCAATATCATCCTTTTAGTCTCATCCTCTCATCTCTTTAGTCTCATCCTTTTCTCGTCTCCTCTCACAAACACACACAGTAATACACAGTAACACACACACACACACACACACACACACACACAGTCGAGCTTCAACACTAGACAGCAACATAGAAACTAAATCCAAACACGAGCGAGTGAATTATTTATCTGAACGAGCGTCATGATGGAGGTCACTTCCTGTCTGAGAGAGAGAGACAGAGAGAGGGAGACAGAGGGAGAGACAGAGAGAGGGAGAGAGAGAGGGAGGGAGAGAGAAAGACAACGAGGGACGTTGAGGGACGTCTTCGTTGTCAGGAACTTTTTGTTGTAAAGTGAGACGTTTGTCAGATAAAAGTTATTAAGTTAAGTTAAGGTAAGTTAAATTAAGTTAAAGGACCAGTGAGTGACATTTAGGGACAAGTGGACAAACGTCTGTCCTCACTCAAGGAAACTACAGTGTCCTCCACAGACCACGTCTTTTCTTCTTCATTAGTGTCGAAAAAAACTTTTACCAAGAAACACAAAGATCACCCTCTCATCCTTTACTCACCCTCTAATCTCATTCTTTACTCACCCTCACATCATCAGTCACATGTCAGGGTCATAATCATGTGAACAGAGTAAATGTTTGGAAAACTTTGCTAAAGTTAGCACATTCACACGTTCACTTGGATTCAGGCAGTAGATGTTCATCATGGTGCCATCCTTTTCCTCACCCTCACCCTTTTCCTCACCCTCACCCTCCTCTTCTGGAGGATACTTTTTTTTTCGGTGGTCAGGCTAAAATCAGAGGTTTGTCAGGAAAACGTCAGAATAATCCCTTCAGATTAAGCTCATACGTTCACTTGGGCTCACAGATGAGACATTCACCCTCTGCTTATTATGATGTCTCACAAACAAGCGTCCAGATTTACAGTCTGCTTTGTTGTGGACGTGTGCCGCCCTGTGGACGTTTGGCGCAGCCCTGTGGACGTGTGGCGCCGCCCTGTGGACGTTTGGCGCAGCCCTGTGGACGTGTGGCGCCGCCCTGTGGACGTGTGGCGCCGCCCTGTGGACGTGTGAAAAGTATGACCCAGGCCAAAAAGGTCACGTTAGCTTAAAACGATCTAACTGGGGTGTTAAATTGCTCCTCGGGTGCAAATAAAGTTCAAATGTCTGTGAGAGAGAGAGAGACGGGTTCTTCTTTCTGATTAAATGACACATCAGTGCTGGTGATTCCTTCCACCGAGGTCCCCCCCCCCCCCCCAAGCAAAGACCATGAAAGTCTTGAATCAGGACGAAGAAACGAGCCAAAAATCTAAATAATTTATGTAGAAATATGCAGACGCTCGCCGGCCTGAGTCAAAGCCTGCAGGGCTTCACTTCAGCTTCTGTAATCAAGACACACAGAGACGGTTAGCCTGAGCGTTAGCCTGAGCGTTAGCCTGAGCGTTAGCCTGAGCGTTAGCCTGAGCGTTAGCGCTGACGTTCTGTCACAAACACCAACGACGACGTCTCAGCAGATTCTGACCTCGTCCTGTTTCTCTGCGTCTCTTTAAACGTGGTTTTAATGATTTATTGGAGCCAAAAAAGTCGATGGTGAAACGCCTCCGACAGTTTCGGGAGCCTGGATGAAGACGTGTGCAGGAAGTGTGTGTGTGTGTGTTTGGGATTTGGGATTCAGTCTGCTGCTGCTGCTGCTGCTGCTGCAGACCTGAGCAGCATCTTAACAGGCAGCTCAGCTCACAGCACCACAGTTGTCCCACTTCCACAGCAGCGGTGAAGCCGCTGACGCGTCCCTGCTTCATTTCCGAGTGTCACTTTATTTTCTCTGCAGATCAAGTGTTTGTGACGCTTGAGTCAAATTCCCACGTGTTCCCTCCGACGATCGGCCTGTTTTAAATATTTAAGAACGTCCTCTTTTCGCAGTGATTGCATTTAATCTGGAAAGTGGCCTTAAATTGCCATAAATAAGATTTTTTTTATAGAAGCCTTATGAAAAAAGAATGTCCAGAATTATAAATGTGGTCAGCTATATGTTTATAAAATACTGAGGTGAAACAGGGAGGCGCTATAGAGCTGCTACGGCAACTCTTAAAACCATTCAGGACGCAGTTTGTACCAAACGTTTCTGTTTGTTCTGTTTTTCAATTTTAAGGTTACCGCGATTTTTTTGTTTGGATTCATAACACCCTAACCATGGCAACACTGTAACCGGCAGTTTAAAAATGAAAAGATCTTCATCTCTTTCAAAAGAAAGACCAATAGAACAATTAAATTCGTCCAATATTTAACTTGTGTACAGAGTCGTCATTGTATACAAATACTATGACAGTTCTGTTGAATCTTGTAAAAAGCTTCTTCTTTAATTCATTCCAAAACTAGCAAATCTCTTGTTTTCCTGCCTCTGAAAAAAACGAGAAACTACGACACGCTTTAATTCAACGGCCCGAGACGTCGCTGCTTCTGTGTCACTTTTATTCATTCTTACATTCGTTCCACGTCTTCTGCTTTTGGTTTCTCCACCTCGAGGGGTCTGGCACTAGGACACACAAGGACAAGGCCCTCCTGTGGCTGGACAAAGAACTGCAGGTGGAACCCAGGGCCATGTCCTGTGGGGCACAAACTACCACCTGAGCCATCCCGGCTCCACATTTGTTCCTGATATCACCGTCTTTTTATTCCACTGTTCCTTTTCCCATCAGTCATATCACTTATTTTCCCTCAGTCTGACTTTTTCACTCCTCCCTCCTCCTCATCCCCCTCCCCCTCATCCCGCTCCCACTGTCGTCTGCTCCTCTTTTCTCTCCCATCCTTTTCTTCTCGCTGCATCATTTCTTCCCTCTTTCCATCGAGTGTGTCCTCGGCGTCTCCTGCAGCATCAGCAGTCGCACTGTCAAACCACCTGCGGTGTCTACCCACAATTCACCTCTCTTCATAATGAGGACGCCGGGCAAACGTGGTGCCAAATTTAATGAAAAGACTGTTATGAGTGGTTTGGTAAAAGAAAAGCAGGACTGTTGTGTTTCATTCTGCGCTCACCTCCCTGGGTCCTTGTCTTGTGGTTTTACCCTCGGTCAGGGGTCAGGAGGTCCTGGATGGGAGCATGCATGCCCAGACTCTCTGACATGAAAGAGTACGCCTCGCCTCTTCTACAGTGTGAGTTCTGCTGTTCAGCTCAGTGCCGACCGTGTTTTTCATATAACGTCAAACCGTTCCAGAATCAGCATTCCCAGCCGTCCTCCAATATGTTCTGCCGCCTCCTGAATCTGTTCCCGGGTTCTGTTGTCTTCTGTCTATCCGAGATCACGTCACAATAACAGACTATTGTTCTGTAGGATCCAGAAGACTCCAGGCCAGATCAGGTATGAAATCCCTCCACAGAGCCCTGGTTCTGCCCCAAGGTCTGGTCCAGGCGACCAAGTGTGTTGACAAAAGCTCCAGCAGGAGGTGCTCAAGAGGCCTCCTGATCAGATGCCCAAATCGGGACAACTTGTTCCTTACGATGCAAAGGAACAGCTGCTCTACTCCGAGCTCCCTCTAGATGTCTGAACTTCTCACCTCGGCTGAGAAGTCCCACAGAAGTTGGGTTTAACAATCCCAGTTAATCTTTGTCTTCCATGTTATGTTTGTCACAACATCTCGATGGTTCCCAAATAGGCCAGAGTCAAATTGTTGAGTCAGCGGTTCCCGGAAGATGTCCTTCCCTGTTCTAGAGTCAGAATCCTTGCCTTTTCCTGAAGCTGTGTGCCGATACCGTCAGCCGCTTACGAGAACACGGTAAAGACTCTCCCAATCATTACTGAATCATTCAAACTCATTTAGTGAATAACAAACTTCACCTCTCTGTAATTTATAAAGTCAACAGTCTCCTGATTTGCAGGCAAATTTCATGCATAGTCAATAAATTCACTGGATTTCCATAACGAGATTAACTTTCAAGCCAATATTTGATTTATGATTTTTTTTTGTTATGTTTCTACACCAGAGTAGGCGTCATAATTTCCACACGCTGAACGTCTCACTGTGGAGTGCAACTCTGTGAATACACAGATGGCTTCAGGGGAGCAGAGCACGAGGGCACGCATCGATTCAGACGATTCTGTCCACGATGTGAATCAGCGGGGAGACGAGATAATGAAGCTGTAAAACATTGGCAAGTAAAGAAAAAGAAAACAAAAAAAAAGCACTGAAGAGCCATGACAGAGACCTGTGGTGCGTTCACTGACCCGACTGACCAACAGCCGCATTCATTCACAAGCCTTGAAAAACAGTGGATTCTGGTCTTTTTTGCCCGTTTTTTGTTCAATCTCATTATCATTGAAGAAATGTCAGTAAAAGACTGATATTGTGCTGTGAAGATATTTTTAATGAGCAGATTTTTTCATTTTCTCTGACCTCCCTTCAGCTTGATTAACACAACTTCAGCTGTTGCTGTCGGGGTTTGGTTTGGAGTTAAAAATAAGGAAAACTGTAGCTTTCCAGAAAATGCTAAAGCCTTGGAAAAACAGTTGTGTTAAATTAAAGGAAACAGTCGTGTTGGTAACAGGTTTCAGAGCTGGATGTCGACAGCTGTCATGGAAACAGATGCCACTTTGTTCTTCCTGCCGTCCTTTGATTGCGACTCCTCCGGTAACTTCGTGCTGCGCA
The DNA here is from genome assembly GCF_958295425.1 of Solea solea. Classification (NCBI taxonomy): domain Eukaryota; kingdom Metazoa; phylum Chordata; class Actinopteri; order Pleuronectiformes; family Soleidae; genus Solea; species Solea solea. The sequence goes on along the minus strand of NC_081150.1, from coordinate 21,106,054 downwards.
CGGCTTCTCCTTGATTGTGGATCAGAAAGGAATAAGCAGAATAGACAGCGTGTCTGGATAAAATAGTTTGAAGACAAACACTGGAGAGCAGCACGTGAACCGGTCCTGCGAACAGACAGAGAACATTCAGAGTGGAGGCATCAACCCAAGTTCTCTGAGAATCTACGTCTTAACATAATATTGTTCTTCAGAGGTTCAACGTGTGCTGCAAACATAAAGAATGACCAAGGAACTCCGAAGTGTCTGCGAGTCAGACAGTGACTCAACAATGATGACATTCACGCAAAGACAAAGTCATGGCCTGAAGATCTCAAATAAGAACAAGTCCGCTCCAGATACGACCTCAGAGACTTGGACGTGAACTCCAGCACCAGCTTAACTACTTGGAAATAACCTGAAAAGCCCAAAAATACGGTCACACAAATATTACCAAGAAATCTACCAAACGACACATCATTCACACGTGATTTAGGCTCGGGCGTCAAAACATCGCAGCAACTTCAAAGTTTAGTAAGCTGGACGTGATCTCAGCAACACCGGGCAAGACCAAAGGGACTTAAGACATCAGCCCAGAACTCAGGAACTTAAGAAATCAGCCCAGACCTCAGGAACTTAAGACATCAGCCCAGACCTCAGGAACTTAAGACATCAGCCCAGACCTCAGGAACTTAAGACATCAGCCCAGACCTCAGGAACTTAAGACATCAGCCCAGAACTCAGGAACTTAAGACATCAGCCCAGAACTCAGGAATTTAAGACATCAGCCCAGAACTCAGGAACTTAAGACATCAGCCCAGACCTCAGGAACTTAAGACATCAGCCCAGAACTCAGGAACTTAAGACATCAGCCCAGAACTCAGGAACTTAAGACATCAGCCCAGAACTCAGGAACTTAAGACATCAGCCCAGACCTCAGGAACTTAAGACATCAGCCCAGAACTCAGGAACTTAAGACATCAGCCCAGACCTCAGGAACTTAAGACATCAGCCCAGAACTCAGGAATTTAAGAAATCAGCCCAGAACTCAGGAACTTAAGACATCAGCCCAGAACTCAGGAATTTAAGAAATCAGCCCAGACCTCAGGAACTTAAGACATCAGCCCAGAACTCAGGAATTTAAGAAATCAGCCCAGAACTCAGGAACTTAAGAAATCAGCCCAGAACTCAGGAACTTAAGACATCAGCCCAGAACTCAGGAACTTAAGACATCAGCCCAGAACTCAGGAACTTAAGACATCAGCCCAGACCTCAGGAACTTAAGACATCAGCCCAGAACTCAGGAACTTAAGACATCAGCCCAGACCTCAGGAACTTAAGACATCAGCCCAGAACTCAGGAATTTAAGAAATCAGCCCAGAACTCAGGAACTTAAGACATCAGCCCAGAACTCAGGAATTTAAGAAATCAGCCCAGACCTCAGGAACTTAAGACATCAGCCCAGAACTCAGGAATTTAAGAAATCAGCCCAGAACTCAGGAACTTAAGACATCAGCCCAGAACTCAGGAACTTAAGACATCAGCCCAGACCTCAGGAACTTAAGACATCAGCCCAGAACTCAGGAACTTAAGACATCAGCCCAGAACTCAGGAACTTAAGACATCAGCCCAGAACTCAGGAACTTAAGACATCAGCCCAGACCTCAGGAACTTAAGACATCAGCCCAGAACTCAGGAACTTAAGACATCAGCCCAGACCTCAGGAACTTAAGACATCAGCCCAGAACTCAGGAACTTAAGACATCAGCCCAGAACTCAGGAACTTAAGACATCAGCCCAGACCTCAGGAACTTAAGACATCAGCCAAGAACTCAGGAATTTAAGAAATCAGCCCAGAACTCAGGAACTTAAGACATCAGCCCAGAACTCAGGAACTAAAGAAATCAGCCCAGAACTCAGGAATTTAAGAAATCAGCCCAGAACTCAGGAACTTAAGACATCAGCCCAGACCTCAGGAACTTAAGACATCAGCCCAGAACTCAGGAACTAAAGAAATCAGCCCAGAACTCAGGAATTTAAGAAATCAGCCCAGAACTCAGGAACTTCAGACATCAGCCCAGAACTCAGGAACTTAAGACATCAGCCCAGAACTCAGGAACTTAAGAAATCAGCCCAGAACTCAGGAACTTAAGAAATCAGCCCAGAACTCAGGAACTTAAGAAATCAGCCCAGAACTCAGGAACTTAAGAAATCAGCCCAGAACTCAGGAACTTAAGACATCAGCCCAGACCTCAGGAACTTAAGACATCAGCCCAGACCTCAGGAACTTAAGACATCAGCCCAGAACTCAGGAACTTAAGACATCAGCCCAGACCTCAGGAACTTAAGACATCAGCCCAGAACTCAGGAACTTAAGACATCAGCCCAGACCTCAGGAACTTAAGACATCAGCCCAGAACTCAGGAATTTAAGAAATCAGCCCAGAACTCAGGAACTTAAGACATCAGCCCAGAACTCAGGAACTAAAGAAATCAGCCCAGAACTCAGGAATTTAAGAAATCAGCCCAGAACTCAGGAACTTAAGACATCAGCCCAGACCTCAGGAACTTAAGACATCAGCCCAGAACTCAGGAACTAAAGAAATCAGCCCAGAACTCAGGAATTTAAGAAATCAGCCCAGAACTCAGGAACTTCAGACATCAGCCCAGAACTCAGGAACTTAAGACATCAGCCCAGAACTCAGGAACTTAAGAAATCAGCCCAGAACTCAGGAACTTAAGAAATCAGCCCAGAACTCAGGAACTAAAGAAATCAGCCCAACAACATGACCGCAGAAACTCTGCACCAGAGGTCGCGCTAGACTTTTTCGTTGTCTGTCATTTTGACTGACAGGGTCATAAAAATCCCGTCATAATCAATTTTTACCGGTCACTTTAAATGATAATAATGACATATTCAATTGCATTGTTCATATTGCAGTGGAATATGAACAGTTAACCTGTGGCCTAAACGCACAGTCTCACACCTTCCTCCTGGTCCACATGGACTTAAATCGCGTGCCTGCTTGCGCGTAGTTGCGCGTGGTAGGAAATCCCGCAACATGCGCTCCTTCTGCACCAGTGGATCAGCTGCACCGGTCACAGACGCGCTCCAAAGCCTCCTGTCCATAGCTCTTTAACACGCTGTCAGCACTACAAGGATAGCGAGATGCATTGAGTACGGTGTCCAGGTCAGAAATTATGCTCAGATTCTCCGATGGGAATCTTTATTTTGTCGCACAACATTTTTCTATCCGCCCTCCTCAGCCAGGAGAACTCCCGCTCCCACTGAACTCGCCTAACCTCCTTACTGCCACTTCCTCGCTCCGCTGAGGCCAAGGGCTGAGTTTGTCCTTCATCTGCATCTATCCCTCTTTTTTCACCTTTTTTATCAACATAGTTTTTAGGGGTGTGAATTGCAATCAAAATGACAGATGGCTCTCAGATTTTTCCGTCACCGTTTTAAAAAAACGGTCAATGACGGAAAATATTCGGTTAACGCGACCCCTGCTCTGCACATGACCTTTCAGATCCAGACTTCCAATCCTAAGAACTTGGACATAACCTGTTCATTTTGAACAAGCAGTTTGTTGCAATCTCTAACTTTTTGGGACTGGACTTGGCCTCAGACTTATTATTGTCTGTTCAACAACTGTCTGCGTGAAGTTTTCCCTCCTCCTCCTCCTCCTCCCACATCACTGCAAGCACTTTAGCAAACATCCTCCGCTCCACGTCAGACAGTCTGAGGTGTCAGAGTTCTTCAACCCTGGCACAACATTCTGGATTAGTTTAGGTCTTAAAAACTGACAAAAACCCGGAACTGAAATTTGAGCTGGATGTTTCTAACGTCAGGTTTGTTAAGTTTCTTCACAGTTTCCTCCCCTGCAGCAGAGCAGCGGCGGACTGATGCCAGAGCTCAGTCTGCTGAGTGTGTGTGTGTGTCGAGGAGGAGCGCTAACGAGGCTCATCCAGCGAGGAGGTGGCGCTGCCGAGGGCTGACCTCTGACCTCCTACAGGCGCTCTCTCTCAGAGTGGGCTGCCTCTGGCGGGGTCGCGGTGGCCCACGCTAGCCGCGAGGCAGCGGTCAGGGTCAGGGTGAGGAACCCTGAGCCTCCGTCATGCCATCCCAACATTTACACCGACCAACTGACTGGCTGCAGGACGGAGGAGGAGGAGGAGGAGGAGGAGGAGACTCTTCATTTCTCTTTCTCCGTCTTTATGTCGAAGGAGACGAGAAAACCAACTATCAAAAATGTATCACTTTATTACAAGTCCTGCACCAAAAAAAGATCATTTAGGAAGAGAAAGTTTGTGACTTTTTGAAGAGTTTAATCTGGAAAATCCAGATTATTATTATTATAATCTCATTCTACAAATACATAATTTTACTAAGACTCGAGAAAAACTCTCTTAAATCATATTTTTAATCTGCAAATCTGATCATTCACACTCGCACCGGTGTTTAATTTTGATATTTTCAAAAGTAAATTGGACTTTCACCTAAAAACAGAATGTTTACGCATCGACCTGTGAAATAAGACTTCCACTTCCACTGCAGATTTTTATACTGTTGCACAAACTAAACATAGTGTTATTTTTATATTTAAACAGCTATATTTTTTATATACAGTACATATGATGTTGTCAAATGACAAACACAATATTATTAATAAAGATCCTGTTTTTTATGTATTTGTTTAGTTGTAGTTTTATATATTCTGATATTTTGGTCCCTGTGTGTGTGTCAGGTTTTCCTTTAAAACAAGCTAAATTCAACTTTAACAGATTTTCTGACCATTGTTCCGTCTCTCGTTTGATTTATTTTACGTCTCTTGGATTTTTACGTCGTACTGTGAATAAAATAAAAAACAAATTGTACTGATTTTTGAAAATGACTCTTCATATTGCTGGATTTCTTTTATTAATGATGGATATTTTAGACTAAAACAAGCACAAACTCAGTCTTTGAGTGCATGTTAGCACATTAGTGTATGTCCATATATCACACACGATGAGTCTGTTTGATACATTTGCAATAGATCATCGTACCTTTCAAATTCTGTTTTTATTAAATAATTAAAGTTATGTCCTCTAATTAAAGTAGTGACATTTTAGATCTAAACTGCACTTTGAATAAACTTTATTGCAATTAAAACGGAATCATTTGACAATAAATAATCCCTCCGTATCAGCGTGAACCTTAAGAAAAAGCTGAAGTCCTCACCTCTAACGTCGTCATGGAGCTCCCCCTGCTGGATGAAACGCTGTACTACACCATCCACTTCCTTTCCTTCACCCTCTCCTCTGTCCTCGCCTCCTCACGTCTGATCCTCACAATGAATAAATAAATGAATGAAAGAATATTGGAAATGAAGACTGTGTGTGGTTCCAGTTGAAACATAAGAACAAAACTTTATTTAAACAGAAACAACAGACACACAGACACACACACAGATCTCCTCCCTGTGAGTCTCTGTTTTGTTTTTTTTTTAAAGTGCAGAAACAGAAAAGTTTGAGGCATTCAAAGTGGAGACGATCGCCTCGTCTGTTTTTTTTTTTGTTTTTTTTTTAACAGAAACCATCATCATCATCATCGTCGTCATCGTCTTCGTCGCGGTCGTGCTGCAGATGAGGTTTGGCTGCTCCTTCTCTGGAGAGGCGGTCGGCCTCCTCATTGCCCGTGTAGCCGGCGTGACCTGGAATGTACATCTGGAGGAGGAAGACGACGCATTTATCACAGAGCCATTCCTACGTTTTATCCATTCATTCACACCAGCTCCAGTCTACTGAACCCTAGTCCATTTGCTCGGAAAGTCCAGTTTCCGTTTGTGGATGTTGTGAACGCGCAACCAAACTTTGGTCCCCCGGAAAACTTAGGTCTCGATTAGCTTCAAGTGAACCAAATGCAGCAAGTGGACTCCCAGAAAACCCAGTATGTTTACAGTCACAGTTAAATCTAGCTGAGGTCGTAGTCAGGCTGATGAGGTCGTAGTCAGGCTGATGAGGTCGTAGTCAGACTGATGTCGTAGTCAGACTGATGTCGTAGTCAGACTGATGAGGTCGTAGTCAGAGTACGAACAGAATACATTAATCTAAAGGTTTGGTTCGTTTCACGATCACACTGAGTCTACCACAGCCTATTAGGTGTAAAAACCACCTTAGTCCAACTAAGACTAGCTTCATTTTAGTCAGACTAACGTGTTTACACGACATTAAGGAAAATGAATTATTGTCTTAGTCTTTGACTAAAGTCAGACTTTAATCATGAACGGAAACACGGACTCTGACGCTGTTAAACTTTGGTAAAAATCCTGCAAAGTAGCACTTTAAGGAGGGTTTAACTCTTTAACTCCGACAGCACACGCTACTCTTCGTCTCCTGCAACTGAAGAGTGAGGTGAGAGATATTGAGCTCCATAAATGTTTAACTGCACACACTAACATCGACGCACCTCTACAGCACAGAAGTATAGAGAGTGTGTTCTTTTACCCAGACGACCTCCAGCTCAGCGTTCAGTCTGTCCAGCGCCACAAAATCGTCCTTGTTGACGATTTTACCTCCGGACTTCAGTCTCCACCCGTTCAGCTTCCAGTCCTTCACCCACTTGGTGATACCTGCAGAAGACACGCCGTCGTCAAACACACGCCGCTGCAGTGTCGTCTCTTCAGGCGCCAGAACAGTTATCAGGGCACGAAATAAGCCACGACACTATGGAGACGTCGCGACATCAAACCACAGTAAAGCTCACCGTTGATGGTAAACATGCTGTCGGTGTAAATAAGCAGCTTCTTGATGTTCTTCTCTTTGGCCTGCTGCAGAGCTTTGCAGGCTGCCTTTGTTTAGAAACACACACACACACACACACACACACACACACACACACACACACACGTTACTTTATGATTCTTACTCGTTTATCTCCATCACAGTGACGATCGTGTTCACCTGTATCTCTGCTCGCTGGTTGGTTTGTCTTCCCAGCAGACGCTCAGCTGTGTTTCTGTCACGAGACAAACAACTGTGTCATTCATTCATTCATTCATTCATTCATTCACAGAGTGTGTGTGTGTGTATGTGTGTGTGCAACATTACACAGAGTATGAAGAAGATAATAGAGGATCCGTTTGAATTCCAAGCCCAAGAAAATTATTATTTAACGTTTTATTATTATTTTATTACGTGTTATTAAAGTTTTGTTGTACGGCGGATAACAAAATATTCTATTTTTGAATTTCCAATCATCTCAGAATCAGAGATATTATATTAATCCCCAAGAGGAGATTAGGTTTCATCGCAGTTACTCCTGATATATAAGAATATGAAAATTCTAATAAATATAAAAACTAGAGTGTTAATAAAGAATGACATACGATAGAAATATTTACATACATTATGTGTTACAGTCAATAAATTTAATACCAATATCAACAAGTAAAAACAACTAAGGCTGCGACTAGCGAATATTTTTTATAATCAACTGGTTGCTTGGTTCATAACATGTTAGTTTTCACCATAAATATTCAGTTTTTAATGATTTTCCTTTAAAAACAAACAACGCTTGTTAGATTAGCTGTGTTGGGAAAGATTATAAATTGAATTTCAGAGCAAATGTTTAACATTTCCAGAACATTTTGGCCCCTGCTGTGTGTGTGTGTGTTCTTACAGTGGGTGGTTGGGGCCCCAGTAAACGCCGATGCCTGCTCGGGCTCCTTGTTTCCCGTTGCCTGTGCAGCCGCCGTCAGTGTAAACCACCACCGCGTCACCTGGAGACAGATGGAGAGCAAGTTTTTAACTCAATGGCCACCATTTTGTGTCAAACGGATTATCCGGTATATAAAAGAGTGCATTTCCACAGACTCCTGGGAAACATCGCACCCATGTATGTGAATCCGTCGCCGCTGCTTCCTGAACACGAGCTTTCCGACGGTTTGGTTCGTTTGGGCGGTAAAACCCCGTCCTCCTGGTCCGAGTGGGATCTCTTCTTACCGAGAGGGATGTACTCCAGAGGTTCAGGGCCTCTTTTAGGAAGAGTGATGGCCGAATCTAAACTCTGAGCTCCTGGAAAAAAAACACGAGGTCAAGGTTATGGTACCAAAAGAAAAAGATTGTGAGATTTCCGACGCAATATTGTGGACATAAAAAAAAGGGGGGGGGGGGGGGGGGATTAAAAGCGTACCTTTATTCACCGGTGGAGGAGCAGATATTTCAGCTCCTCTGACAAAAGCCCAGGCTTCTTTCTCTGCCGCAAACTTTTTAAAAGATGCAGAGGGAAATTTCTCCACCTGTGCTTTACATTCATCCCTAAAAATGGTAAAAAAAATAATAAAGATGTATTTGTTTTATCCCACTGCGCCGTTTTAGGCACTTTAAGTAAGTCATTCTCTAAGTAAGATAAAATAAACAAAATAAACAACTACTAACTCCGTAAACTCAGTATTACCAGATAAAAGTAAAGAAGTTGTGTGGTGAGACATTTATTTAAGATAAATCTGAGCACATACTACAAACTATTATGTGTATAATGGCTACAACAATAATCTACAAATCAAATATGACATCCTGTGGTTGCTTAGCAACACTCAAACTGAGTGTGTTCAATGAGATTTTAATGTCGATAGAGAGAGTGAGTTGTAAAGACTATAAAATTATGTTGATTTAGTAGATTAATGTTGTCATATTTTTGAGAGGTTCAGATAGAAGTAAAAAATAGCGTTAATCTGAATGAGATTTGGCACGCCCTACAGAAAACGCCCCCCCGTGGACCCAGTGGCTCTGGTTTCCCTGTAAAACCAAAGATCCGAACTTAAGTCGTGAGCATTCTCACCATGATTTGTAGACTCCGGGTTTGAAGCCGTTTCTCACTGCGTAGAAAAACTTGCCCTTCGCCATGTCGTCGGCGGCGCTGCAGACGCTCCTGAGTGCTCCTCTGAAAAGACCAGGCAGCCTAAACATCACTGTCTGCCGGCACAACGCGAGGCACGCAGGTGGCTGACATCCTGGTGCCAACTCCGGTTAATTAAGATTAAATTCAGTGCGTGATTTACAACGAAAACGAGTGAAATAATGACAGAAAATACGGCCAAAAACTAGCTACTTCAGACGAGCTAATTTGTTTGCATCGCATAAATCACATAAGTAACATAAGAACGATATTATTCACTAACATGACGTCAACATAATTAAACTTTTACCCTCATAAACGCGTAATGAAGAGCCGTTTTGGAACCAGAAGACGGGCGAAGAAAGAGGAAAGTGTAGCACTGACAACAACTTCACACGTTCAGCTACGTCTGTCAACTCTCGCGATATTCTCGTGCTGCGTTCACTGCCTCTCACAGTGAACCAAACGTGGGAGTAAAATCACGTCATATTTTCATATTTTCTCTTGTGTTTAAATGTGTTCTTCAGAATCCAGTAAAATTGTTTAATTTCCGACATTTACCGCTACGGGAATAATAATAAAAATACCTACATTAATCTACATTTAGACTTTTTGAAATATCACATGTCCGAGTATACAAAGTGCCTAAAACATAGCCACATATACACAACCGACCAAATAAGACAAGAATATGAAATAAGTGAAATATTATTAAATACTTATCTTTAAAATATGTAAATGTGTATGTTTACCTCTCAATAAACGTTGGACGGAATATAAACGCTATCAAAATGCATTTAGTTTTCTTTTCCCATGCCTTTCGCTGCTAGTGTCGTTTTAACTTGATTACGAACTTAATGAAAACCCCATAAAAGCACAACAAATGTGTTTATTTCAGAGTACAGATGAGTGTGTGGTCACATTGATAGATTTGACATTTCCAAGTGTTTTATGTGCTCATTGAAAGCACCACTACCGCCAAAGGCGTGGACCTCGGCATCTCGCGATATTGGCACGACCCGCTCCCATTGAATTAATTGAACTCTCGCGATGGTCCGGTCTCTTCCTTGGCCGTCACTGACAGAGGTTAGTCGTGCTGATTTTCCCTGGAGTGGTTTTTCTCCTCTAAAACACACTTTAATTCAGTTATATTTATACATTTACGCATTGTTGAGTCTATTTAAACATTGATGCCTTAGATTGAGTGGTTTGCAGCGGCGGATGGCTTTTCTGGAGCACGAAATTGAGCGTAGTAGAGTCGAGTGGTTCCCGGTGAATGGGTGTTCGCTGTAGCTAGCCGTTAGCGGGCCGTCCATGTGTTCGAACAGGTGATGGCGGTTAAAGTGGGATTCTTAAACTCTGTGTACAAGTCAACTCGCGTCAAACACACTCCACTGCGTGTGTTTTATGTTTATAAAGTCACATGTGTGATTGTGGAAAAGTTAGAAGACTGTCGGCTAAGCTAAACGGTTATCTTTACCCTGTTGTAGCATAGCCTAGCTAACCCACAGTTTGCAGTTTTATTGCAGTGGTATCTTTTTAAACGGTGTTTGATAACTAAATGTTATGGTTTAAGTCTGAATGTGATGTAAGTGCGTGTGCCTCTTGGTATTTAACTGGGTTAGCCTTTAGCTTAGCACGTCCCATGCTTGTTTTGGAGGTTTCAGGTCACAGAGCTGGCTCTTTTAAACTTGTTAAATCTGTGATTTTATTTTTCAGTGGTTAATACTCACGATGTTTACGTTTCTCTGCAGAGACAAAGGCCATGTTCAGCACCAACGCGAAAATAGTGAAGCCTAATGGCGAAAAGCCAGACGAGTTCGAGTCTGGGATCTCCCAGGTAAGAAGAGCAAGCTCCACATCCGACTGTTTTTATACCAAGTTCTGCCGAATGATGTGGTGAAAATGTGGCTGTCCGTTTTGTTAATATGAACACGTGAAATCGGCATCACTACAAGCACGAGGGCCACACGGAAATGGATCTTTTTAAATGTTTAATTTTCGCCGTTTTATATGGATTTTCTGCAAATTTTAAAGTGTAAAATTAAACGGCTGTATTTACAATTTTAGGTAATTCAAAGTATTAAATTGAAGTTTACCTACGTTGTTGGGTTAACTGACACTTAAATGCACTTAAAATACAACTTAACTTGCAGTAGGTTAAGGGGAAACATGGAATTTTTAAGGAAAGGGTAGTGATAAAAATTAAATGTATAAAAAGTCTTGTTTGTTAAACCTGGCGATACGGTGTTAAAATCTCAGTAACGTGAGGGCACAGAGTTGTTCAGCCTCCACTAAATGCTATAATTTGATGTTTAATATGCTGGGAAATTTAATCTGAGGAACATCTCTGTATCTTTGGCTGACAGCTCAGCTAATGCTGGATTATTGAAAACCAAGAAGAGATTGTGCATTAGGGCAATTGTCCGCCAACATGTCATTGGCTTCAAATTCATAAAAACACAGAATTGATCCTTGGCAGACATGATGGTCCATGTGTTTACCGAGCTAACTGAGCTGCGAATATTCCAGACTAATGTATGTTCTACTCGTCTCCTTGCAGGCTTTGCTCGAGCTGGAGATGAACTCTGACCTGAAGGCTCAGCTGAGGGAGCTGAACATCACTGCAGCAAAGGTACGAGCGTCTTCACTCGACCGCGGTCGCTTCTTCTTTACAAATGTTAGAACTGAAAGATCCCGACGTGGACATCCGGCGAGTGCCTCTCGCCGGCTCTGTCCTCGTGGCGTATGGGAGCGTAGCTCTCGAGCCAAGACGTAAATTCCCGTTCCACAACGTCGGAGACAAAGCTCTGTCCCCGGCCGTCGGCCGGCGAGGACGAGCGTCCTGCATATTCCTACATCTTCCCAGAGTCTTTACGGACCGTGACTGGGGAGCTAAACCATGCAGTGCACACTTCTACAGTTATAACAATGCTCTTGTATTCAGTCATTAAATTCTGTTAAAGTTCTATTTTAAATACTGGAATCATCTTACTTTTACCACTTTGTGCGCAGAACATTTAGAAGGCTTGAATGTTAGTTTTCATCTTGTCTTCTTGTCTCTTTGTTTCCAGGAAATCGAGGTTGGTGGCAGCAGGAAAGCCATCATCATCTTTGTCCCTGTCCCTCAGCTGAAGTCCTTCCAGAAGATTCAGGTGCGTCTGGTGAGGGAGCTGGAGAAGAAGTTCAGCGGAAAGCACGTGGTCTTCATCGCACAGGTGAGAAAGACGACGACGATGGTGGTGTTTGTTCTGGACCTGTCAATCTGTCCACATGGGTTTTTAAGAACCCGCTTTGAGACAGTGTCCTTCCCCGGCAGTGGGATTGTAATGTCTAATCTAATAATCCCGACGTGGACATCCAGCGAGTGCCTCTCGCCGGCTCTGTCCTCGTGGCGTATGGGAGCGTAGCTCTCGAGCCGAGACGTAAAGTCCCGTTCCACAACGTCGGAGACAAAGCTCCGTCCCCGGCCATTGGCCGGCGAGGACGAGCGTTCTGCATATTCCTACATCTTCCCAGAGTCTTTACGGACTGTGACTGGGGGGCTAAACCATGCAGTGCACAGAGGTTAGCCATGTTTAGTGTTCTTACTGTGGCTTCCAATCATTTATAAAATGTTATTAGTGTTTTTGTGATTTATAATAAAGCAGTTTTATTTCTACAGTGTGTTTTTAGATGTAGCAACATTTATTCCTCACTTGTTTTCAAGTGTGTTGTTGAACCTTTTGTGGCCTTTAAAATGAAAACCTGTTCAGTTTTGTCCACTGTGAGCCACTGTGACACACTGGTCCAAATAGGCCGCCTTCATACAACTGTTCACACGACCTGTGGATTGTGATTGTGTTGTTGTGTGAAAGCTGATCAGACTTAACGGGAGGACGATGTTTGATGTTTCAGAGGAGGATTCTGCCCAAACCCACCAGGAAAAGTCGCACGAAGAATAAGCAGAAGCGTCCGAGGAGGTGAGTAAGTCACAGCAGAGCTGACTCAACCAAGTTTACTGTGAATTTGTTTATGTTTCTGTGGTCAATCTGAGCTCAACAGTAAAAATCTGGTGTTTTTAGGCTTTTGACAATGTTGGCTTTATTTTAATAATGGGTCAAAAATCATACAGAGAGATGTGAAGTCGTAGTTAAACCCCGACGTGGACATCCGGCGAGTGCCTCTCGCCGGCTCTGTCCTCGTGGCGTAAGGGAGCGTAGCTCTCGAGCCGAGACGTAAAGTCCCGTTCCACAATGTCGGAGACAAAGCTCCGTCCCCGGCCGCCGGCCGGCGAGGACGAGCGTCCTGCATATTCCTACATCTTCCCAGAGTCTTTACGGACCGTGACTGGGGAGCTAAACCATGCAGTGCACACGATGTCTGTGTTAGAGACGTTATCAGGGGTTCAGGAAGGTGCCTGAAATCCATGATACTCAAATTTTAATGGTTTGAAAAAGTGCTACAAATGGCTCGTTTAATGATTTGTTTGCTAAAGGAGTAACTTGAGTGTTTTATAATAATTAAAACCAGTTTGTGATTTCTCAGCTTCTTAAATGTGAATGTTTTCTGGTTTGTTTGCTCCATAAATCATTCAAAGTGAAAACAAGACATTTGAGAACATTTTAAGACTGAACAACCATCAACGTGTAACCCTGGTTTCTATAAATCAGCGTCTGCCGTAGAAAAGCTCACACATAAAAATAAAGCACTACAGTGATGTAAAAGCATGAACTTTGACCTTTAAAGTACTAGAGTTTGACCCTGGAGAAGTGGAATGTGCTGTGATTAGAGATTAACTGATTAATCAGCTGATTTTTACTAATTTTGAAAATGTCCCGTTCTGTCAGTCGACCTGTAGCATCGTGTTAAAGTGGGAGGAGCCAGTTTGGACTTGATTTTGTCCATTTATTGAAAGAAGAATCAGTCAATTTTACCGGATTAAAGTTAAACTTGACAGAGGACTTTCTGTATCTCTGCGTCTTTAGTTTGAGTAAAAATAGTTGAAAAGTTAAATTGTGAGGACTGAGTTGATGCCTGGTCTTTGTCTCGTCGTCCTCCAGTCGTACCCTGACCTCCGTCCACGACGCCATCTTGGAGGACCTGGTGTTTCCCAGCGAGATCGTGGGTAAGAGGATCAGAGTGAAACTGGACAGCAGCAGACTCATCAAGGTCCACCTGGACAAGGCTCAGCAGAACAACGTGGAACACAAAGTGAGTGAGACTCGGATCCGTACCCATGTTTGAGCGTTTAAGCCCCCGACATGGACATCCGGCGAGTGCCTCTCGCCGGCTCTGTCCTCGTGGCGTAAGGGAGCGTAGCTCTCGAGCCAAGACGTAAAGTCCCATTCCACAATGTCGGAGACAAAGCTCTGTCCCCGGCCGTCGGCCGGCGAGGACGAGCGTCCTGCATATTCCTACATCTTCCCAGAGTCTTAACGGACCGTGACTGGGGAGCTAAACCATGCAGTGCACACGATGTCTGTGTTAGAGACGTTATCAGGGTTCAGGAAGGTGCCTGAAAAAGTGCACATTCATTCCACAGCCTGGTGTTTTTGTGTTGTGACGTTTAGTGACTTTTAAATGTCTGTGCTTCAGGTTCTTCTGACTCAGAAGAACCTGAAGCACAGACATTTAAAAGTCACACAGTTTACCTTCACCTCTGAACCTAATTCTGACAGTCAGTCAGATCTTCAGGAGAAACATTTCAGCTGAAGATCTTCTGCTTTCTTTGGTCAGGAGAAGCAAACTCTCCAACATTGGCTCAAAAAATATTTTATATTTTTAAAGAAGTATTTTAACAAGTGTCTGGTGTAAAGAAGTTAAAACGATATAATCAGTTAAATGTATTAAAGATGTTTCATGAGGACAAAGTCATTCTCATTGGACGTGTGTTGTCTGCTCTGTCCTCCAGGTGGAGACCTTCTCTGGTGTCTACAAGAAGCTCACAGGCAAAGACGTCGTGTTTGAATTCCCAGAATTCCAGCTGTAAAATTCTGCAGATGACAAAATAAATTTGTTTACTGTCCACGTTTGTTTGGTCCCTTTGTCCCCACGTCTGAAGAAAAACAACCCTGTGCTCGTATGAGTTTAAAATCAAATCATACAATTGTACTCGAGTGAATCTGTTATTTAAAGGGTTTTATATGGAATTGTTTACACATCATGGCGTTTATCTTGTTTCTTACGTTCACGTGGTCGTTGCTCTTTCACTGATCCTCAGGCGTAGATGATAAGGTTTACATTTTTTTTGCCCATTGCTCCGCCCACTACCAATTTGGCCACTTACGGCTCACAGCACTTGTCGTACAGATGTTTTCCACACATGCAAAATACAGCTACTACCTTTTTAATCGTAATCCTGGAAACAGCTCCTATAACGGGAAGAAGACGTTAGCTCTCTGCTACAGTTAGCCTCAGTTATTTAACGTAATACTTACGTTTCTCTCAAATGTCTTTTAAACCTGAAGAAAATCTAGAGCCAAAGCCGCATTATGGACATTTAATGTAATTTCTCTGCTGTTTCAGAGTTTCATCTTCACATGTTGCTAACGTGCTAAAGCTAAACAAACAGGTTCAGCGTTTAAAAAAAAGTGGAACGCATTGAAACTTTTCAGGAATTTCGTCCAAATTCTACGCTGCTCTGAACCAGAAGGAACAACAGTCAATGGGAGCGTTGCAGTTACACTTTTCAACCACTGGAGGTCACTGCAGTTACACCTTTCAACCACTGGAGGTCACTGTTGTACATCCTTTACATACAGCACCTTTTTAAATGACCGTTCAAAGTTCAGTTGGAGCGTCAGGTTTGTTTCCTGTGTAAATGGATGCAGTTTCCTGCTTTGGCCACCGTGTTCCAACACGATTCATGAAACCCGTCCTCAGCCGCTCGGGAGGCATCGACCCTGCGGCGCCCCCTGCTGCCTGGTTGCATTGAATGATCTCCTGCAGCAGGACGAGGTTAGCGAGTTTCCACTTCCTGTACGTGGGCGGTGAGAGCGCCGGCTCGGTCAGGATCTGCTCCATCGCCTTCAGCTCCGCCTCTTTGGCCTGAGGAAGAAAACGTGGTTTGAAACAAACCAGAGACGAAGACACTCGTCCAAATGTCGGGACTCACCTTTAACGTGCTGCTGAGGATCCGGAGCAGGTGAAGGTTCTCGTTGACCTTGTCGTTCTTGCATCGTCTGATGAACGAGGCTCTGAAGTCTCTGTGACTGGACTGTCCCACCAGAGACAAGCTGGACGCCTTCAGGTGGACGTAGAGACTCTCCATCTCATCAAGAGGCGTCTCTGCAAACAGGAAGTGAGCAGAGAACTTAAAGGGAACCAGTCTAAGCTTTGGTGTCTTTGAAAACATGGCTGCCACATGTGAGCTCTTGTCTACAATAACTCCAGGTGTTTACCGTTTCCTCTCGCTTCCTCTTCGATCATCTCTCCGATGTAGATCAGAGGAAGAGAAACCGCTTCACTGTCTCTGTCCGGCTTGGGGACATCCAGTTGTTGAAGGTCTGGTCTTTGAGGGTCCGGTCGTTGAAGGTCTGGTCTTTGAGGGTCCGGTTGTTGAAGGTCTGGTCTTTGAGGGTCCGGTCGTTGAAGGTCTGGTCTTTGAGGGTCCAGACGTTGAATATTTGGTCTATGAAGGTCGAGCCAGGTCAGATGCTTGTGACCTTCTGAAAAAGCCCTCCTCCTGCTTCTGTTCCAGACTCCTCCCACTGAGGCGGCGTCTCCGCACGTGCGTTCAGACCCGATCGATGGCGTCTCGGTGCAGGACAGAGACTCGCAGTGACGCTTCATGCCGACGTCTTCAGAATCCACCGTTTCCTGTTCGGTCAGCTCGCTCTCGTCACCGTCCTGATCGCTGCCCTCGCTGTAGCACTCTGAGGACGAGAGGACAGGAGGACGGGGGACAGGAGAAGACGAAGTAAATGAGACAGGCTGACGAGGAAGGACGTCAAGAGAAGAAGCATGGATTTAAAGAAGGGGAGGGAAAGTTTCCGTGAAAGTAAAAATGGAAGAAGGGAAGAACGTTTGGATTGATGGAAATAAAAGAAGTAAAAAAATAAAATAAATGTAAGATGGAATAATGAAGGGAAAACATGAGCGCACGGAAGGACAGAAGAGGAAGAAGAAAATATAAGAAAATAAGAGACCGACAAAAGAATAGAAGATATATTAGATGAGTACAAAAAAGAGGAAGAAACGGGAGAAAAAAAAGAAAAGCACGTGTGCTTGAAAGATAAAGGAGAAGTATATGCAGATATTTACTCATAAAAATCACAGTCACATGACTCGGAAGCTTTTGATAGTTTACTGATCCACCTGCGCACACACACACACACACACACACACCGTGAAATATGCGACATCGCTTTCACGTTTAACACAAACAAACAGGAAGTCGATGAAAAACGGCGTCTGGTTCCTCGTATTATTTCTATAAAAAGTGGTGAGGAAGTGCGGTCATGTGACTTCAACGACTCCTCAGCGACATTCATGTGCTGTCGTTCAATGTTAAAATAAAAAAATTAACATTTATGTTAAAATTCAACATGGAGAAACAAACACTCTCCCACACCAAAGTCCATAGAGAAAATCAGTGCTTTTAGCTGCAGGGACACAGGAGCTGCTGGTCCTCTGCTGCCTCGTGTGGTCACTTTGTGTCACTGAAGTAAATCTGAACAAAGGATTTCAAAAGCCGAATTTTACAAAATAAGACATTAGAACTTAGTGATGGAGGCAGCAGTGGATCAACAACTCCTGTGTGTGTGATGGTAAAATCACTGATTTTCTCTATGGGCTTTGGTGTGGGAGAGTGAGTGGTTTATAAAAGTCTGTCTCACAGTGAGATAAAGACGTGAACACGTTCTTAAAGACATCGTAGACTTACTGACTGACGTAGGTTTTTTTAGTTTGTGAAACACTCACTTGTTCATCTCGGTGGCGTTCTCTGCTGCCATGACGATGGTCACCACCTGTGGATGAGTCGCTGCCATGGCACTGAAACCACATGAGAAAAAAGAAAGTCTTTTTTATTCATTCTGTACTTTTTTTCTTCTTCTTCACACAGAAACCACAGAAAAAGGTCAAAGGTCGTACTGTTTCCTCCTGGACTGTTTGGCCTGTTCAACCGTGAAACCGCACAGGTTGATGAATCCTTCTGCTTTTTCAGCCTGCACACAAGATGGAGGCCGTGTTAGCTCACAGCTGGCAAACAGTAAACTCACGGATGGCAAACCGTTAGCGAACTGTTCAGATAGCGAATATTTAGCAAACACTTAGCAACTGGTTTCGCGCGAGAGGAAAATAACTTAGCAAACTGCGCCGCAAACAGATATGCTTAGCGAACAGTCAGTGAATACTTAGCGAACAGTTAGCGAATACTTAGCGAACAGTGAGCAAAGACTTAGTGAACAGATAGGCAATGATTAGCAAACGGTTAGCTAACAGATAGCATAGTTGTACTCAGATCCAGCCTCTGTGTCTCAGGCTAGTTGTTAGCAGCAGTACATTACGCACTGATAAAGGGTCAGTACGTGTGTTTTTTTTACGACCACACAAAAAATCTGAACTGTGACTTTAAGATAATTTAGTTTATCTACGAACATTTTTGACCTTTTCAACAATAAAATTAAAGTAGTATTGTGTATGTGTGTGTGTGTGTGTTTGTCTCACCATCTTGTCGATGTACCAGTACAGAAAACTCTTCTTCAACACAAACCAGTATTTTTTCCATTTACTTCCCAGGAAACTTTGTCTGTCTTTCCTGCGCTGAAGCCAGCCCTGAATGTCCACCGGACCCAGGTTTCTGACCGACACACGCCGCCGACTCATCCCTCCTGCACCAGCACAACACCACACGACACCACACGACACACACAACACAGCAGCTTTCACCTGCTCAGTTTTATTTTAGTTTGAATTTTCTGAGAAAATGAACATAAAAACAGAGTATTTTTCACCTGCTGCTGCTGCTGTTACTTCTGCTGCTACTGCAGGAGGAAACCGTCTGTCTGAACAGAAACTGACCACAGAATCATCATCATTATCATCATCATCACCATCACACGCTCATGTATAAACCTCCTTCCTGTTTCCCATGATCTTCACCCGCTCTCACTTCTCATCGTTTTCTCAGAATATAAACACAGAAGTAGAGCCGTTGTTTTTATCTTGTGCTAATATCACAATAAAGAAGCTGATGTCGCCAGTCGGAAAACTTTTAAATATTTTAATGCATTTGCAAAAATCTGGGAAACAAAAACACATTCACTCTGAAATGATTATTTAAAGAAACGTTACCAAACAAAAAGTAAAGCATAAATGACGCTGTGTAGTTCCAACATTAACCACTAGATGGCAGTGCGACATAAGATCCAGCTGCATCTCAGCTCCGCCTCCTAAAATTCAACTGTTCACAGAGAATTGTTTTTAAACTGAACTTTATTTTCATTTGTGTCACAGAAACAACAAGCTGGAAATGTGGAGAAAATAAAGATTTTAACGACAAAAAAACAAACTGAACCTGAATTAAACAACGTCAAATACAGGATTATGTAACTTTAGCTCAACACAGTTCCCATGATCCTCTCTGCAGATAATGATGATGATGAGGGTTTGATGGCAGAAGACGCTAATGAAGTAGAAAACAATCAGGAAAAGTGTTTTTTCAGGAAAATTATTCAGAATATTTTATAATCTCAAATTAAACGAGAGGAAAAACACTTTTAACATCACAAGCTGCTCAAAAGTCCTGCATTAAGATGATTTAAACACGTTTTATTGGTAACAGTATTGCAATGTTTTTATTGGAACCTTTGATTTTCCAACACTGATTAATAAACCTTTTGTAAAATGTACAGTATTTATTTATTTATATTTTTTATAAAATATTACTCTATTACACTTATTATTTAAAAAGTCTCTAAATAGAAATGTTAGGCACAAAAACCCAGAAAAGTTAGTCTTTCAAAAATAAAAGTCTGTTTCACACAGTAGCTGACACATAATTATTTTTTGTTAGTACAAAGAAACAGACGAGAAATACTTATAAGATGAGAGTTTCTCAGATCGTAAACTTCAGGGGATCCATGACGCTTCCCTGAGGAACTCCAACCAAAAAACATGGGAATTCAACGTTTTCTTAACGTATAAATGTACAGCAGACATTTTTACATCAGCTGGTTTTTACCCGACACTTTCTGCAGACACGTAATCAAAATTTTAATGAAACTTTTCTCTGTGGTGTCAACATTCAACTGCTGTGAGTTTGATTACTTCGGTTTCACAACGTTATTTGGATGTTTTTTGGTGTTTTTTTTTACAATATTTATTGGAAAACAAAAAACACAATAAAGTTATAATATAAAATAACATTTTTAAATTTTCATTAAAAAAAATATATATATATATATATATGTATGCTACATTGGTAAACGTCTAACTAACGTTCTTTGATATGTTCAGTTTCACAATAAAAGCACTTTGTAAAGGCATTTCTGAAATAATCGTAGAATGCAAACCCTAAAAGGACGTTTTCGCAGACATCTTTATCCGATATTTCACCGACGCTGCATTTAAATACATTTTTACAATTCTTTTTGGTTTTTAGGGATAAAAGTCGTTAATTCTCCTGAGATGAAGGGAAAAAAAGAGATGACATAACAACCGCTTAAGATAAACAACATGTAAACAAATTAAAGACGATAAAGTTTCATTCTCTTTACGGCATTTTACTGTTTAACGTCATATTTGTTTGCTTCTGTACGAAAGCGCAGCGCGTTCAACTTTAACAAATAACGTTTTAGAGGACGTTGACGTTTCAGTGGAGAGAAAATACCGTTACCGTTTAATCTGGTTAAACGGTAAATGACGCAGATTGCAGCAGGCGGTGACGTCAAACTTCGGAGTTCGGAGCCGAGGACGTTCCAATCTGACAAAGAGTCAACGACACGAAACAAATCCAATTCTTCTCAGTTTTGTCACGAAATCAGTGAAAAGTCACTTTATCCAATTAGCGATTTATACTTACTTATACTTTTTTCCGCAGTATTTTGATAATTTCGTTAATTTCACAGATATTTGGTTGTAAAATTAGACAAATTGGAATTGTAGATACTTGCATTACTCACAGAGTTGTGGATTATTTACGTAAACTCGACGTTTAGTGGTTTCACACAAAGATGTTCAAATATTTCAAATCGAGCGACTGCAGACGTGACATTTGACAAATAATCCAATCATTTCTGAGGATTTTAAAAAACAAAAACAATGAGACCACGAGTGTTCGTCACGAATCTCCTGACCGACGTCACGGCTCGTAAACATGAATCAGTCAATTTCAAATACTCAAAAGCAGTGTTTGACGTTAGACCAGTGGTTCCCAAACACTGGGTCAGGATCCACAGATGGGGTCACAGGAGACTTTTCTTTGGTTCCCCCAAACAAATTTGCTAATTTTCCAAATTTTTTTAGCTGCGATTCATGTGAACACGTCCACAACTGATGTTGTTTTAAGAGACACTGCCTTAAGCCACGCCCACAATGACCTGGAGTTCACTTCTATGAACCAGGTCAGGTGAAAATAAAGGACATTATGTGAGATCATGGTCTCGTTGGTCGCTCGATCAGGAATCAGCCGACTCGTCCCTGAAGGAAACCTTTAAAAACTACATTTTCTCCTTGTTTGACGTCAGTGGCTGAGGAGGCGGAGTCGAGCCAACCAGCCCGCGAGCACCGACGTGGACTGTTTGACCGGAGGAGAAGGAACAGCAGCAGACGCTGTGGCGGTGGCGGCGGCAGACTTCTTGGCCGACGCCTCCTGGTAGGGGATGGTGGCGCTGTTGTGCAGGTCGGTGTTGATGAAGCACTGGCTGCCTCTGATGTGGTCCACACCACGGACAGACGGGTGGCGCCGGTACGGCAGAGGGAAACACGGCTCCTCCTCCGCGATGGCGCTGATGCCCTCGTTGCTCAGGTACCGGTGGAGAACCTCTGGACCTGTTCAGACCACGACAGGACGGAGACCACGTGAGTTTACTTTCATCTGATTATCTGACACAGGACTCCGCATTAACTATAACCAGTTAATGACTAACGCTAACCATAAGCACAATTCAAATCAGTCCCACTTCTGCCTCATTAGGACCAGGTTTTGGTCTCCATGAGGACTACTGGTGGTGTTTGTGACAGAAAAAGGTCATAAAAAATAATAAATACATTTCTAATGTAAAGTTTTCTACCCTCTGAAGTCATTAAGGACTAACATGTCCACTTCCTAAAGGGCTATAAAAACAGTACAGATGAAAATGTTTGTCAAATTTTGAAGAATAATTATTATTAGGATTTGAACCCTTTAAATGCCAGGTTGATTACCTGACGCTGCCTCATTAGGACCAGGTTTTGGTCTCCATGAGGACTACACCGGAGTTACATGTGTTTTTTCTCTTTTATTAATAACTATAAATGCAATATTTGATCTCCTTCACTGTTTTATTGTAAATGTTCTAAACAGTTTATAAGAATAACAGAATAAACTATTAAGTGATTCATATGACAGTTATTTCTTGAATGAATCAATGAGATGTTTAGTTCAGAAAACTCTGGAAATGACGATGTCCTCATACGTCTTGTTTTTGTCCACAACATGGATTTTCTTTGTTTTATGAAGCAAAGAAAACAGAAAATATTCACATTTAAGAAGCAGAAAACTCTGACACACACACACACACAGAGTGTGTATCAGGTCTGGTTGTTAATGATCTCCTCGTCTCCTGCTGCTGTTTGTCCTCGCACGTTAATGACGCCTGATCACGGTCAGATTACACTCAGATTAGGGTCATGTGACCGCTGTCACAGGTGTCACAGGTGTGACTTACCTTTCCGTCCTTGAGCTCCGGCTCTGGAGGAGCTGGAGTTCGAGAGAGACTCCACCGGCATCGAGACGGGTCGAGGTTTACCTGCGAAAAAAACCAGACGACTGAAACCTGATTCACCGACACCAACGACGACGACGACGACGACAACAACAACAACAACAAAGAGTTTCCCGTTTCCACAGGAGATTAGAAATGTTATTTATTTAAAAAGGAAAAAAAAAGTTATTTTCAGATGTCAGGGGTCGTAAATATGTCAAAGATTAGCAGCAGATTTAAAATTGTCTACCCTCTTAGGTCATTATGGACAAAAATGTCCACTTTCAAAAAAGTGCTTAGAAAATAGCACAGATGAATATTTTTGTCAACTCCAGTCCTGATCAGAATGATCAGATGTTGAATAATAATAATTATTATTATTGGTATTTTAACCCTTTAAATCCCAGGTTGATTAAAAAAAAAAGTTTTAAAGAATATAACAAAGACAGTTGTGTGCAAAAGTGTTTGCCCCCTTCCTGATTTCTTATTTTTTAGCATGTTTGTCACACTTAAATGTTTCAGATCAAAACAAATTTAAATATAAGTCAAAGACAACACAAGTAAACACAATGAAGGTTTTTATTATTAAGGGAGGGAAAACAAATGTAAACCAAACGGCCCTGTGTGAAAAAGTGTTTGTCCCCTAAACCTAACAACTGGTTGGGCCGCCCTTTGCAGCAACAACTGCAATCAAGCGTTTGCGATAATTTGCAATGAGTCTTTTACAACGCTGTGGAGGAATTGTGGCCCACTCATCTTTGCAGGATTGTTGTCATTCAGGGAGGGTTTTCGGGCATGAAGCGCCTTTTTAAGGTCATGCCACAGCATCTCAAAAGGATTCAGGTCAGGACTTTGACGAGGCCACTCCAAAGTCTTCACTTTGTCTTTCTTTAGCCATTCAGAAGTGGACTTGCTGGTGTGCTTCGGATCATTGTCCTGCTGCAGACCCCAAGTTCGCTGTGGCCGCACATTCTCCTTCAGGATTATTTGATAGACAGCAGAATTCATGGTTCCATGTATCACAGCAAGTCTTCCAGGTCCTGAAGCAGCAAAACAGCCCCACACCATCACACCACCACCACCATATTTGACTGTTGGTATGATGTTCTTTTTCTGAAATGTGGTGTTACTTTTACGCCAGATGTAATGGGACACACGTCATTTTTGCCCCGTCTTTCTTATGGTGGAGTCATGAACACTGAGTGAGGCCTGCAGTTCTTTAGATGTTGTTCTGGGGCATTTTGTGACCTCTTAGATGAGTCGTCGCTGCACTATTGGGGTAATTCTTGTCGGCTGCCCACTCATGGGGAGGTTGCCCACTGTTCCATGTTTTCTCCATTTGTGAATAATGGCCCTCACCGTGGTTCTCTGGAGTCCCAAAGCTTTATTAAGGTCTTTGTAACCTTTTCAGACCGATAGATGTCAATTACTTTGTTTGTCATTAGTTCCTGAATTGCTATAGATCACGGCATGATGTCTTCCTTTTTGGGATATTTTTTTTCCCATAATAAATAAAATCATCACTTAAAACTGCATTTTGTGTTAACTTGTGTTGTCTTTGTCTAGTATTTAAATTTGTTTGATAATCTGAAACATGTGTGACAAACATGCTAAAAAATAAGAAATCACTTTTGCACACAACTGTATGATTGAATGTTTGGTAGTTTTGCGCGCAGCTGAAAAAATGCATCTGTGAAGTTTTATCACTGGTTTTGGAAGTGGACATTTTTGTCCTTCATGACTTAAGAGTGTAGTAAATAAAATGTCGTTTAATTTTATCAACAGGTCAGTTCTTCGAGGATCTGACAGTTTGTTCTTCTTCTTCTGTGGATTTTAAATGTCACGGTGGGGTTCACTCACATCGCGCGGAAGATCGTTGTCGGAATCGGACGGGGATTGGCTGGTTGGGTTCGGGGGGCGGGCCGACAGATGTCCGGATGTCGTCTGCGTCGACACCGCGGCGCCGCCGCGTGTCCGAGTCCAGGTGCGAGTTCGGAGACCTGGGCCGGAGTTTGACGCCTTGAGACAAGTTTGTGTTTCCGTCTCTGCGAGAAAAAGAAGAAGAAGAAGAAGATTTGTTTTTTTTACATAAAAATAAAATTACAAGCAATGTTTCCGTTTTCTTCACGTACATTTAATATGAATTCCTCTTCAAACGTGACATGATTCCACTTTCAATATAAATACAAATATAATAACTCACACTGGTCCGTACGGTGCAGCGGGCGGAGGAGGGATGTACAGATCTAAGATGGCCGCTCTCTTCCCAGGAACGTCTGACGTTTCAAACCGCTGAGATCTGTAGAGACCCGACGCTCGCTGAGACGTCTGCGAGGAGGATAGGGAGGAGGAGGAGAGGGAGGGGGAGGGGGAGGAGAGGGAGGACAGGAAGGAGAGGGAGGAGAGGAAGGAGAGGGAGAGGGAGAGGGAGGACAGGAAGGAGAGGGAGAAGGAAACGAAGAAGGAGAGGAAGGAGAGGAAGGAGAGGACAGAGTTTAAGATGCAGCAGGAAACAGGAGCAGGTCAAAGGTCAGACTTACATTCCATCTAAATTATTTTAAATCAACAGTCACAGCTGATTATTTGTCAATAGGTCAAAGTACAGGTCCTAATGTGAAATAAAGCAGCAAACACAACACACACACACACACACACACTCACTCACTCACCCCCCCCCCCCCCCCCCCACACCCACACTGTCAGATTGACGTCAGTGACACAAAGTGACCACACGAGGCAGCAGAGGACCAGCAGCTCCTGTGTCCCCACAGCTAAAATCACTGGTTTTCTCTGTGGGCTTTGGTGTGGGAGTGTGAGTGGATTATAGACGTCTGTCTCACAGTGAGATAAAGACGTGAACATGTGACGCAGATATCGTAGACTGCAGATTATGTAGATTATATTTGACAAGTCTTTTGTTTCGTGGCTTAAAGTGTCTTTCTGACATTTTATAGATTTGATTTGCAGCTGGTGATTTCCAGGCTGATGTGAGCACTGATGACCTTTGAACTAAATGGTGGGCGGGACCAAAAGACGCAAGCTCTGTTTTCATTGCTCTGAGATTAGAGCGTGAACTCATGGAGGAAGATTATCTCCCCCAAACACTCACATCCTGACTGTGTCAACACAAACGCCGTCAAACGCAGTCCCACTGTGAAGCGACGCACGTGTGAGGCGTCTTCCTCGGAGGCCTCACATCACGCTGGACTGTTTCCTCTCCCAAAGACTTTTCCAGGGAAAAAGAAGAGTTCCATTGTTCAGTCACACACTTCAGAGGAGCAGCAGACTGAGAGGCTGCACAGGTTTCTGTGGGACACACTTTTCCAACAGGAAACTGAAGTTTGTAAACCACTCACTCTCCCACACCAAAGCCCATAGAGAAAACCAGTGATTTTAGCTGCAGGGACACAGGAGCTGCTGGTCTACTGCTGCCTCGTGTGGTCACTTTGTGTCACTGAGGGAAGTCTGAGTGAAGGATTTCAAAAGCCGAAATGATATAAATAAGTAATTTGAACGTAGTGATGGAGGCAGCAGTGGATCAACAACTGTGTGTGTGTGTGATGTTAAAATCACTGGTTTTCTCTATGGGCTTTGGTGTGGGAGAGTGAGTGGTTTACAAACTTCAGTTTCCTGTAGGAAAAGTCTGTCTCACAGTGAAATAAAGACGTGAACATGTTCTTAAAGTTATCGTAGACTTAAACTGACGTAGATTTTATCTGTTAAATCTTTGTTAATCAGCTAAAATCAGTGAGTTTTTTTCTCCCACTCTCCCACACCAAACCTCATAGAGAAAATCAGTGATTTTAGCTCACTGTGGACAAGGGAGCTGTGATGCGTTCACTGTCTGGTCCATTCTGTGGGATCGTTGTGAATCAGTCACCTGAACGAGCGGCGGCCTCCAGCGCAGGTTCTTCAGAGGCGCGGGAGCAAAGCCGCCGGACACGCCGCGCGGCCTCTTCTTCACCACCAGGGCGACGCTTCCTGTCTCCGCCCTCAACTTGTCCACCAGGTGCTTCAGCTGCCACCCGACCTGAACCAATCACAGAGCAGAACGTGACGACATTCACCAAAGTGTTCTCGCTCCGCCCATTTTTACCAAGTCTGCATCGGAAGTGACTTAAGTGTACTTGGGATGGCCATGTATCCCAGAATGCATTTCGGCGGAACACAGCAGCAGATAATAGAAATATAAATCTGAAATAAATATTTCTCTGTGTTTAAGATTTAAGATCATTTGAGGCGAGAAATGAGTCATTTAGAATTCTAACGTGTGGTTTGTGTATGAAGATATGACGTATTTATAGTTTGGCAGCGACGTTTGTCGGAGGTGATAAGCTCCGCCTCTGCGGACGCTCGGCGCTGTCCTGATGACATCATGACGTCGCTGTCATTAGATGCTCGGTGTGATCCATAGATTTCTTGTTGACGTGTTATTTTGTTTTTAATGGAAACGACAGTTTGAAAGTTTGTATATTATTAATGTTTTATTTATTTTAACTTTGAATTTTAGATTTATATTAAAGTCCCAATTTAAATATAATATGTACGTATATATACTGTACATACACACACACTAGTCTACAATTCTGTAATATATCTATTTCCACATTGTTCTGTATATTTTAATAAAAATAAATTAATAAATGAAGTTAAATATTGAAAATGTGAAAATAATTACAATATATCTGCATTTATTAAAAGTATTTCATATGTTCATTTATCAACACTGTAGGTGGCGGTGATGAGGCTGCAGCACTTGGCGCCACCTGTCATTCAGACAGTAGAACAAGGAAGTACACCGCTGTTCCAATAGAAGAATCAGACTTGTGTACTCCCGTACTTGACAAGTATGTACTTTCCAAGTACACAAGTACACACTTGCGTACTTGAGTATTTCAGACTCACCACCGTCTGCTGGTTGACCTGCACGACCTCGTCTCCTGCGTGAATCCTCTGGGTTTTATCTGCAGGAGACTGACAAGCACACACATTTAACACAAACAACACAACAGCAGTGTTTCAACAGCAGGAAACAAACTCACGTTCTCTGTGGTTCCCGTCACCACGTGAAGTCCGTCGTACGTGGACTTGATGTAGATTCCCTGTCAGAGGAAACAGTTTATATTGAGTAAACGTCTTTTACTAAATAATAATAAGAAGAAGAACTTGCAGGCCACCGTAGCGCAGCGTGTGGACCCTGAACTCACCAGTCCTTCTCCGGCTCTGATGTTTGTGATGTGAACTTCCTCCAGACAGGTCATGTCACTCTTTGAGGGGTCAGAGGTCACCTGTGCTGTCTTCTCACAGACGGCGTTCAGAGCTCGAGACTGAAAACAAAGTTTATTATCCACCTGTACTGCATTTTAACTCTTTTTTTGTTTGTTTTGTTTGACAGTTTTTACAAATAAAAGAAAAAAGGATGAATAAAGAAACTTAAATGACTAAAAACAAACAGTGTGAGCGTCAGGTTTCACTGAAACTCAAACATGTGTGTTGGGGTCAGAGGTCATGAGAAGCAGAAAAAACAAACACAATCAA
>NC_081150.1:21070271-21072771 GCF_958295425.1 Solea solea | reverse complement strand
ACTCACTCTCCCACACCAAACCCCACACAGAAAATCAGTGATTTTAGCTGCTGGGGACACAGGAGCTGCTGGTCCTCTGCTGCCTCGTGTGGTCACTTTGTGTCACTGAAGTTAATCTGAACAAAGGACTGTAAAGTCCTGGTCGACTGGTCCATTAATCAGTCCATACGTTCTGGTTCCACTCAAATTCTGATTGGTCGACTTTTTGCCGCGTTCATTTCATACAGTCTTATGGTTAATTTGATTTCATCTGGAGGAATGTACCAAGTGTTAATGGGGGTGTTTTCAGAGCATCCCTGTTCCACAGATCACAGCGTGTCTTCAGAGAACACCCCCCTTGTTTTCAGTATTTTGGATTAGCCCAAACCACAGGAGACAGAAAGACTACAGAACGTCCGGTGGTTTTATTTAATGTTGAGCTACAGTCAGTCGTCCTCTAACATCCATGTCACAGACGTTACAGACATCAAAGACATCACAGACAATATTCCTCTGTGTGAGGACATGAGACAAATCATCTCAATATTCCTCTGTGTGAGGACATGAGACAAATCATCTCAATATTCCTCTGTGAGGACATGAGACAAATCATCTCAATATTCCTCTGTGTGAGGACATGAGACAAATCCTCTCAATATTCCTCTGTGTGAGGACATGAGACAAATCATCTCAATATTCCTCTGTGTGAGGACATGAGACAAATCATCTCAATATTCCTCTGTGTGAGGACATAAGACAAATCCTCTCAATATTCCTCTGTGTGAGGACATGAGACAAATCATCTCAATATTCCTCTGTGTGAGGACATGAGACAAATCATCTCAATATTCCTCTGTGTGAGGACATGAGACAAATCCTCTCAATATTCCTCAACAGTTGATATCGTGCTGATTGTGTGGTTTTCACAGGTCTGTGGACGATGTCCTCGCCACAGTCTCTTTTTTTTGTTTGTTTTTGGACCAAATGGCCGCTGCTGTGACTCGGTGAGCGACGCGCTGGACGAGCAACTGGCCGTCAGAATGCCTGAGCTGGTGTGAACGGCGGGGAAGGACAACAACTGTCCCCGCATGTGGTCGCCCCCCCCCGTCCACAGAGGGACGCGTGGTGGGGACGACAGATGGTGGGGAGGGACATTCCTCCTGCTGATCATGTGACACCTCAGAGCTTTCACTGCTGACCACTCAGTGACCGCAGACGATAACACACACACCGCTGACACTTCACACAATGAGCAGCAAGTGTGTTTGCACAGGGTCTTTGTCCTCACGAGACAACAACATCAATGAAGTGGTTAAAAGACGCCGCTTTGTCTCCTTGAACTGAGTCTGGGACAGTTTTTAAAAACAGCTGAAACTTACACTAACACACAAAAGACCACTGAGAACACCACTGATTTAACATCACACACACACACACACACACACACACACACACACACACACACACACACACACACACTGCTGCCTCCATCACTAAGTTCAAATGTCTGATTTTGTCACTTTGGCTTTTGACAAACTTTGTTCAGATTGACGTCAGTGACACAAAGTGACCACACGAGGCAGCAGAGGACCAGCAGCTCCTGTATGTGTGTGACGTTAAAATCACTGGTTTTCTCTATGGGCTTTGGTGTGGGAGAGTGAGTGCGTGAGTGTGTGTGTGCATGTGTGTGTGTGTGTGTGTGTGTGTGTGAGTGTGTGTGTGCATGTGTGTGTGTGTGTGTGCATGTGTGTGTGTGTGCGTGTGTGTGTGTGAGTGTGTGTGTGCATGTGTGTGTGTGCGTGCGTGCGTGCGTGCGTCCCAGTGAGATAAAGACGTCACAGACTTAGACAGCGTCGGATCGAAGCCTTTGACAGGAGCAGACTCTGGTCCGTGATCTGCTCTCAGACCAGTTCACAGGCTTTCGTCTCTGTGTTTGTTGACAGAATGAATTTGACTGGACATGAAAGCCTGTTTGGAAAAGTGACCAAAGTTCACTGATACACAACTTTCCCAGCGACTCACTGCATTTTTCATTATATTAACACAAGCTTCTAAATCTCTGTGCAGATAACGTGAACATGTGACGTTGAGGCGTGATTAAAAAGCGTGTTTTTAGTTTCCACACTTCTTTACTTTAGTCACACACACACACACGTGTAACACAAGTTCATTTGTGTTGTGTGACGTCCCTGTCCTCTGTCCTCTGTCCTCCCGTGAACAGACGACACCGACCACAGTTTCTTTGCTCATTTTAAACGTCAACAACACAAAAGAAAAGCTGCAGAATGGACTTTGACCTGCACACAGTTCCTGCTTTATTACATTATTAATGATCACAAACGTTACTGTGTTGGATATTTGACATGTTTTTACACGTCATAAACACTGGTTTACACCCGGAGAAACATTTTCACGCTTTAACGTTAAACAAATGAGTGAACACACATCGGTGAAGGCAACAAATAATGACATTTGTTACTTTTACTTTACTTTAAAAGTCTGTGTATTCATTTGTTCTCGT
>NC_081150.1:20995271-21065271 GCF_958295425.1 Solea solea | reverse complement strand
TGACCGTGTGATCATGTGACCATGTTTTCAGGTCCTAACAGTCAAGCATGTGCAATGACTTTAAACCAAAAACACTGAGCGT
Organism: Solea solea; assembly: GCF_958295425.1. Lineage (NCBI taxonomy): Eukaryota > Metazoa > Chordata > Actinopteri > Pleuronectiformes > Soleidae > Solea > Solea solea. The sequence continues at coordinate 21,065,189 of NC_081150.1, read as the reverse complement.
CACATGAATAAAAGACTAAAGACTTCAGGGGAGGAGGCGGGGCTTAGCTGCGTCACAGATTAAAAGGCCGTGATGTACCTGAGCTGTCCACGTATGTGCGATCACATGTTACGTCTGAGCAAGGTCTTTGTCTCCAGTCTCAGATCTGTTTAAGCATCAGCTGAGCGTCACCGTGACCTCCTGACCTCCTGACCTCGCACACGGCAGGAGGTCGACCTCGGGGGCGTTTGTTTCACTCAGCTCTTCATTGTCTCCGCTGCGTCATGACAACATGTGAGGGGACGACGTGACTGAGCTGTAAATCCAACGCCACAAAGACATTTTGAAGTTTGTAAACCACTCACTCTCCCACACCAAAGCCCACAGAGAAAACCACTGATTTAACATCACACACGCACGCACGAGTTGTTGATCCACTGTTGATCACTCAGTTCAAATGTCTTATTCTATGAGTTCAGCTTTTGAAAATCTTGGTTCCGATTGACCTCAGTGACACAGAGTGACCACAGGAGGCAGCAGTAGACCAGCAGCTCCTGTGTCCCCAGTGTCTGTGGGCTTTGGTGTGGGAGAGTGAGTGGTTTAGTTTGTCTCACAGTGAGATAAAGACGTGGACGTGTGACGTAGATTTTACGAGCGGAGTCTTTTGTGGATAAAATCAGCTGTTTCCTGATGGTAGCCATGGTTTGAGTCTGCGTGTCAGTGTCTGAACCTGAACTCTCTGAAACTGTAACTTCACACTCTGCTGATCATCATCATCACCATCATCATCATCCTGAACTCTCTGAAACTGTAACTTCACACTCTGCTGCTGCTGATCATCATCATCATCATCATCATCTTCATCATCGTCGTCATGTGGGTCTGGACTGAGATTAACAATGCCATGTGGGTCTCAGTATGTTGCAGTCGTAAAACAGTAGGTCTCAGTATTTTGCAGCAGTAAAACAGTAGGTCTCAGTATTTTGCAGCATTAAAACAGGTGGGTCTCAGTATTTTGCAGCAGTAAAACAGGTGGGTCTCAGTATTTTGCAGCAGTAAAACAGGTGGGTCTCAGTATTTTGCAGCAGTAAAACAGTAGGTCTCAGTATTTTTGCAGCAGTAAAACAGGTGGGTCTCAGTATTTTGCAGAAGTAAAACAGCAGGTCTCAGTATTTTGGAGCAGTAAAACAGGTGGGTCTCAGTATTTTGCAGCAGTAAAACAGTAGGTCTCAGTATTTTGCAACAGTAAAACAGGTGGGTCTCAGTATTTTGCAGAAGTAAAACAGTAGGTCTCAGTATGTTGCAGTAGTAAAACAGTAGGTCTCAGTATTTTGCAGCAGTAAAACAGGTGGGTCTCAGTATTTTGCAGCAGTAAAACAGGTGGGTCTCAGTATTTTGCAGCAGTAAAACAGTAGGTCTCAGTATTTTGCATCAGTAAAACAGTAGGTCTCAGTATTTTGCAGCAGTAAAACAGTGGGTCTCAGTATTTTGCAGCATTAAAACAGGTGGGTCTCGGTATTTTGCAGCATTAAAACAGGTGGGTCTCAGTATTTTGCAGCAGTAAAACAGTAGGTCTCAGTATTTTGCAGAAGTAAAACAGTAGGTCTCAGTATTTTGCAGCATTAAAACAGGTGGGTCTCAGTATTTTGCAGCATTAAAACAGGTGGGTCTCAGTATTTTGCAGCAGTAAAACAGTAGGTTTCAGTATTTTGCAGCAGTAAAACAGTAGGTCTCAGTATTTTTGCAGCAGTAAAACAGTAGATCTCATTATTTTGCAGCAGTAAAACAGTAGGTCTCAGTATTTGGCAGCAGTAAAAGAGTAGGTCTCAGTATTTGGCTGCAGAAAAACAGTGGGTCTCAGTAGTTGGCAGCAGTCTCACCTCTCAGCCAGTCCACAACTTGTTGCGGGTTCCATTTACTCACGGACTCCATTTCCACGCACAAACGCCGGCTTTTCTCCGGGTTTTTTCCCTCTCGTTCGTCCAGAAAAATTAATCCGTGAATTAAAACATAATCCGTGAAAACTCAGCGTCTCCTGCGCTTCATCCGCTCATTCATCAACTCATTCATCCACTCACTCCTCCGCTCACTCACTCACTCACTCACTGACGAGGAAAAGTTTAGACAAGCCAAGAGGCGCGTGAGCCTGCTATCAGATTCCCTCCGCGGTAACCTCGCCCCCTCCCGTCTTCTCCTCCAATCACAGTAGAGTATATCTGCGCTGCGTTCACGTGCTGTGGGAACAAACGACAGAAATACATTTGAGATTCTGTTTTTCTTGTGTTTTATGACAGAAAATGAGCTGAAATGTAAAAACATAAACAGTTTTATAAAGTCTGAGCTCATCTAAGGTTTTGACTGAAATATAATAATATAATCCTTTATTAGTCTCACCTGTAGGAGAACATTCACATGTAATCATTTAGAATTCATTATAAAACGTTTCAAACTGTATCCCAGCTGAGCTAGATAGGGCGGTAGGCGGGGTCACACCCTGGACAGTTCACCCGTCCATCGCACAGATAGAGACACAGATAGAGACAAACAACCATTTTGATTTAACTTAACTTAACTTAACTTGTCTTGTTTCATATTAGCTTATCTTATCTTAACTTATTTTAACTTAACTTATGTTCTCTTAACTTAACTTAACTTATCTTATCTTATCTTATCTTATCTTATCTTATCTTATCTTATCTTACCTTAACTTAACTTATCTGTTCCTGTTTCATTTTAACGTATCTTAACTTAACATATCTTATTATTTTATCTTATCTTAACTTAACTTATCTGTTCCTGTTTCATCTTAACTTATCTTATTTTAACTTATCTTACTTTATCTTATTATTGTATCTTATTTTATCTTGTTTCATCTTATCTTATCTTAACTTATCTGTTCCTGTTTCATCTTAACTTATCTTATTTTAACTTATCTTATCTTAATTTATCTTATTATCTTATCTTATCTTATCTTAACTTATCTTATCTTTCCCTGTTTCATCTTATCTTATCTTAACTTATCTTATTATTTGATCTTATCTTAACTTATCACTCCGGGAACCATCACCTTACCGTGGTGGAGAGGTTTGAGTGCCCCTGTGATTCTGAGAGCTGTGTTGTCTGGAGCCTAGTGCTCCTGGTAGGGTCTCCCAAGGCAAATTGGTCTCAGGGCAGGGGCCTGACGAAGAATGTTTCCAAGACCTCATGAAAAAACGACAGAGGAAGAGAGTGACCCTGCCCGGAGGAAGCCCGGGGCCCCCGCCTGGAGCCAGGCCCAGACGGAGGGCCCGTGAGCGAACGCCTGGTGGCCGGGTCTACCACGGGGCCCGGCCGGGCACAGCCCGAACAAGTCCCGTGGCCTCTTCATCGTCCTCCTGTGGAACCACCACCTGCAGGGAGATCGACTGGGGTCGGGTGCGCTGCCACATGGGTGGCAGCGAAGGTCGGGGGTCTCGACGTACTGGACCTGGGCGGCAGAAGCTGGTTCTGGGAACGTGGAACGTCATCTCGCTGTGGGGGAAAGAGCCAGAGCTTGTGCGGGAGATGGAGCGCTACCAATTAGATCTGGTGGGGCTTACCTCCACGCACAGCCTTGGCTCTGGAACCACATTCCTGGATAGGGGTTGGAAGTTATTCTTCTCTGGAGTTGCCCAGGGTGTAAGGCGCCGGGCGGGTGTGGGGATACTCACAAGCCCCCGGCTGAGCGCCGCTGTGTTGGAGTTTACCCCGGTGGACGAGAGGGTCGCCTCCCTGCGCCTTAGGGTTGCGGGGGGGAAAGCCCTGACTGCTGTTTGTGCTTATGCACCGAACAGCAGCTCGGAGTATCCGGCCTTCTTGGAGGCCCTAGATGGAGTCCTGCAAGGGGCTCCGTCGGGGGACTCCATAGTTCTGCTGGGAGATTTCAACGCGCACGTGGGCAGCGATGGGGAAACTGGAAAGGCGTGATTGGGAGGAACGGCCTACCTGATCTAAATCAGAGTGGTCGTTTGTTGTTGGATTTCTGTGCAAGTCATGGACTATCCATAACAAACACCATGTTCGAGCATAAGGACGCTCATAAGTGTACTTGGTACCAGAGTGTCCTTGGCCGAATGTCGATGATCGATTTTGTGATCGTTTCATCTGATCTGAGGCCGCATGTTCTGGACACTCGGGTGAAGAGAGGGGCAGAGCTGTCAACTGATCACCATCTGGTGGTGAGTTGGGTCATTTTCTTGCTACATCTTATCTTAACTTAACTTATCTGTTCCTGTTTCATCTTAACTTATCTTATTTTTACTTATCTTATCTTATTATCTTATCTTAACTTGTCTTATCTTTCCTTGTTTCATCTTATCTTAGCTTATTATTTGATCTTATCTTAACTTATCTTATCTTTTCTTGCTTCATCTTATCTTAACTTATCTGAACTTATCTTATCTTGTTAAAAACAGCTCAGGCTTCAGTTGTTTTTGTGTTTATTGTTACAAACTCTCAGAGATTCTGTAAATCACAAACAAAAACAAATAAAAACACACAATCTTGTTTAATGTTGACGACACGAGTGAAAAACATAAACATAAACATGTATGTATACAGTACTGTATACTGTTGTGTCTTTAAAATGGTGCGATGTGTTCACTAACCCTGCTCATGTGTTTATTAATGTGTTCACAGAGTTTCTGCGTTAATGACTTCATAACAGAACTTTGTGTCACATGAGATGATTTAATTACATGCATGTTTGGTTCTTGTCTTTTCATGTGGTTCATTTTTTGGGCGGTGAAATGAGAATGAAAGTGTTTTCGTGTGGATGTGAGTCACGCTGAGACACTTTCATCTGCTGTGGGTGTTTCCCTCTCTGCACATGGTTCACACGCCGTCCACTCACAAACACTTTTAATCTTTATCATAAAATCCACTGTGTGATCAAACAACTCAAGGTTCAGTTTGACCAAGACACTTTTTAAAGAACTACAACCTGAATTAAACCACAAAATTTATTAATTAACACAAAAGGGAATTAAATATATGAAAATAATGGTATTAAAGGACAAAATCAGGACAAATACAGATAAAGAAACAGGAACCAAACAAAAAAGAGAAGATTTACACAACATACGTATATATACTCACATATATGGATAATTAGGGTTCGAGCAACAAGGTTGCAAGAACCCTATTGAAACTGGAAGGATTATTATTATTAGGGTTCGAGCAACAAGGTTGCAAGAACCCTATTGAAATGCAAAAGATTATTATTATTAGGGTTCGAGCAACAAGGTTGCAAGAAACCTATTGAAACTGGAAGGATTATTATTATTATTATTATTCTTATTATTCCCCCAAATGAATTGCCTTTTTGAGGCCTTTCCCATACCCCAAAACTCACCAATTTTTGTGACCGCATCAATCCTGGTGTAAATTTACGTCTGAAAAAGGTTCGGGGAATGTGCGTCGAAAATTGAATGTGGGAGGGGCCAATAAGTGCGGCGCCACCTGTCCAAATTCACCATGACCAACACAAATATCGCACATGCACGAAATTCGGTACACATGTGTAGTGGGTCAGGATGAAGAAAAAATTACATTATGACCATGATCCAAACCCAACAGGAAATCCGCCATCTTGGGTTGATTGGCCATTTTTTGGCGATTTTGGCGAATTCGCAGCAATGGTATTTGAACTAACTCCTCCTAGAGTTTTCGTGCGATCACCTTCAAACTTGGTGAGGTCCCTGTGGACCAGTTGAGGAGCTCACGGTATCAAAAGTTATTTCAAATGTCGCACGGCGCACGAGATAGGGGGCGGCAAAGTTCGTGATGATTCTGATGTTTCGCATCAGAAAAACAAAACTCTTATAACTTTGCGATGGAAGGTCCGATCCGAACCAAACTTGCTACCATTGATGATGGGCCATGGCTGAAGACGTCTATGAAAAAACGGTGAAGTTTGAAAACAGCGCCTCCTTGTGGTGAAAGAAAATACACCAAAAAAAAGTTTTTTTACGATTTCGGGAATAACTTTTACACAGATAATCGTACCGCACTCAAAATTGGTGACAACAGTCAAAACACATGGTAGATGATGCGTGATCAATATGACGACAAATCGTTTAACGGTGTTGCCATGGCAACGGCGCAAAGTCGGATTTTTGGGACAAAAAATCAAACTGCTACAACTTCGTGAATCCTGGTCCGATCTGAACCAAACTTGCTAGGATTGATGATAGTCCGGCCCTAAAGACGTCTATATGAAAATATTAAATTTCGAAAACAGCGCCCCCTGGTGACAGCAGACAATATGACAGCTTGTATTTCAATTATCTCCTCCTAGAGCTTTTGTGCGATCACCTTCAAACTTGGTGAGATCAATGTGGACGAGTTGAGCATCAAAAGTTATCAAAAGCTTTTTAAAATATTGTATGGCGTACGAGATAGGGGGCGCCAAAATTGGAGATAATAATAATTTTTCATAACAGACAATGAAACTCTTATAACTTCGCGATGGAAGGTCTGATCCCAACCAAACTTGCTATAGTTGATGATGGTTAGTTGCTGAAGACGACTATGTTGCTGAAACGGTACATTTTGAAAACAGCGCCTCCTGGTGGTGGTAGAAAATTCTAAAAAAACAAACTGTTACAACTTTGCCAATCCTGGTCCGATCTGAACCAAACTTGCAAGGATTGATGACAGTCCGGCCCTGAACACGTCTATATGAAAATATTCATTTTCAAATACAGCGCCCCCTGGTGACAGCAGACAGAATTACATTTATAGTTTTTGATGCTGCTCCAACAGGGATTGTTGTATCCACTTGAAACTTAGTATGTGGGACCCCAGACCCTTCCTCAACATGTCCGTAAAAGGTCACCTCCCTACAGGAAGTGGAACGCCCGAAACAGGAAGTAAAGTCTTACATTGTCCTATTGACACGAAACTAGATATGTGAGTTACGGGACCTTCCCTGAATATGTTTACGGAGACGCCGTTGACCGAACAGGAAGTCGGCCATTTTAAACAGGAAGTGCCTTCTAACTTTGCCGTACATTGTCCGATCTGCACAAAACCTTATATGTGACATCAGGGACCTGTCCTGAGCATGTCCGTAAAAGGTCACCTCCCTACAGGAAGTGGAACGCCCCAAACAGGAAGTAAAGTCTTACATTGTCCGATTGACACAAAACCATATATGTGAGTTACGGGACCTTCCCTGAACATGTTTCCAGAGACGAACAGGAAGTTGGCCATTTTAAACAGGAAGTGCCCTCTAACTTTGCCGTACGTTGTCCGATTTGCACGAAACCTTAAATGTGACACCAGGGACCTGTCCTGAGCATGTCTGCAAAAGATGACCTCCCAACAGGAAGTGGAATGCCTGAAACAGGAAGTAAAGTCTTACATTGTCCGATCTGAACAAAACTTGATATGTAAGACAAGGGAACTTCCCTGAACACGTTTACGGAGACGAACAGGAAGTTCGCCATTTTAAACAGGAAGTGCCCTATAACTTTGCCATACATTGCCCGATCCCCCTCGAAATTTGGAACGACATGCGCGGGGACGCCGCTGAAAATAACTAGTACTGAAAATAACTAGTACTGAAAATAACTAGTACTGAAAATAACTAGTACCGCGCGCGGTGAATGAACGGGTGAGAGCGCGAGGCACGCGGGGAGCCGTGGCACACGGCGACCCGCGTGGGTCGGCTCGAACCCGTTCAGAACCGCGCGCGGTACTAGTTATTTTTATTATTATTATTATTATTCCTAAAAGTAAATCGCATTTTTGAGGCCTTTCCCATACCCCAAAACTCACAGATTTTTGTGACCGCATCAATCGTGGTGTAAATTTACGTCTGAAAGTCGTTCGGGGAAAATGCGTGGAAAATTGGAAGTGGGAGGGGCTAAAAAGTCACGCAAAAAACTTCTATTAGGTCAACTCATGTCGGGTTTAACGTAAGTGAACGAAACTTGGTACACACGTTCATTAGGTGGGGACGGTCAAAAAAGTCGATGACGACTTTCCCGTGAAACCTACAGGAAATCCGCCATCTTGGGTTGATTGGCCATTTTTTGGCGATTTTGGCGAATTCGCAGCAATGGTATTTGAACTAACTCCTCCTAGAGTTTTCGTGCGATCACCTTCAAACTTGGTGAGGTCCCTGTGGACCAGTTGAGGAGCTCACGGTATCAAATGTTTTTTCAAATGTCGCACGGCGCACGAGATAGGGGGCGGCAAAGTTTGTGATGATTCTGATGTTTCGCATCAGAAAAACAAAACTCTTATAACTTTGCGATGGAAGGTCCGATCCGAACCAAACTTGCTACCATTGATGATGGGCCATGGCTGAAGACGTCTATGAAAAAACGGTGAAGTTTGAAAACAGCGCCTCCTTGTGGTGAAAGAAAATACACCAAAAAAAAGTTTTTTTACGATTTCGGGAATAACTTTTACACAGATAATGGTACCGCACTCAAAATTGGTGACAACAGTCAAAACACATGGTAGATGATGCGTGATCAATATGACAACAAATCGTTTAACGGTGTTGCCATGGCAACGACGCAAAGTCGGATTTTTGGGACAAAAAATCAAACTGCTACAACTTTGCGAATCCTGGTCCGATCTGAACCAAACTTGCTAGGATTGATGATAGTCCGGCCCTAAAGACGTCTATATGAAAATATTCAATTTCGAAAACAGCGCCCCCTGGTGACAGCAGACAATATGACAGCTTGTATTTCAATTATCTCCTCCTAGAGCTTTTGTGCGATCACCTTCAAACTTGGTGAGATCAATGTGGACGAGTTGAGCATCAAAAGTTATCAAAAGCTTTTTAAAATATTGTATGGCGTACGAGATAGGGGGCGCCAAAATTGGATATAATAAAAAATTTTCACAACAGACAGTGAAACTCTTATAACTTCGCGATGGAAGGTCTGATCCCAACCAAACTTGCTATAGTTGATGATGGTTAGTTGCTGAAGACGACTATGTTGCTGAAACGGTACATTTTGAAAACAGCGCCTCCTGGTGGTGCTAGAAAATTCTAAAAAAAGGAACTGTTACAACTTTGCCAATCCTGGTCCAATCTGAACCAAACTTGCAAGGATTGATGACAGTCCTGCCCTGAACACGTCTATATGAAAATATTCATTTTCAAATACAGCGCCCCCTGGTGACAGCAGACAGAATTACATTTATAGTTTTTGATGCTGCTCCAACAGGGATTGTTGTATCCACTTGAAACTTAGTATGTGGGACCCTAGACCCTTCCTCAACATGTCCGTAAAAGGTCACCTCCCTACAGGAAGTGGAACACCCAAAACAGGAAGTAAAGTCTTACATTGTCCGATTGACACAAAACTGGATATGTGAGTTACGGGACCTTCCCTGAACATGTTTACGGAGACGCCGTTGACCGAACAGGAAGTCGGCCATTTTAAACAGGAAGTGCCCTCTAACTTTGCCGTACGTTGTCCGATTTGCACGAAACCTTTTAAGTGACACCAGGGACCTGTCCTGAGCATGTCCGTAAAAGGTCACCTCCCTACAGGAAGTGGAACGCCCGAAACAGGAAGTAAAGTCTTACATTGTCCGATTGACACAAAACTAGATATGTGAGTTACGGGACCTTCCCTGAACATGTTTCCAGAGACGAACAGGAAGTTGGCCATTTTAAACAGGAAGTGCCCTCTAACTTTGCCGTACGTTGTCCGATTTGCACGAAACCTTATATGTGACACCAGGGACCTGTCCTGAGCATGTCTGCAAAAGATGACCTCCCAACAGGAAGTGGAATGCCCGAAACAGGAAGTGAACTCTAAGATTATCCGATCTGCACAAAACTTGATATGTAAGACAAGGGAAGTTCCCTGAACACGTTTACTTACACGCACTTGACCGAACAGGAAGTCTGCCATTTTAAACAGGAAGTGCCCTATAACTTTGTCATACGTTGCCCGATCCCCCTCGAAATTTGGAACGACATGCGCAGGGACGCCGCTGAAAATAACTAGTACTGAAAATAACTAGTACCGCGCGCGGTGAATGAACGGGTGAGAGCGCGAGGCACGCGGGGAGCCGTGGCACACGGCGACCCGCGTGGGTCGGCTCGAACCCGTTCAGAACCGCGCGCGGTACTAGTTATTATTAGGGTTCGAGCAACAAGGTTGCAAGAAACCTATTGAAACTGGAAGGATTATTAGGGTTCGAGCAACAAGGTTGCAAGAACCCTATTGAAATGCAAAAGATTATTATTATTATTATTATTATTATTATTATTCCTAAAAGTAAATCGCATTTTTGAGGCCTTTCCCATACCCCAAAACTCACAGATTTTTGTGACCGCATCAATCCTGGTGTAAATTTACGTCTGAAAGTCGTTCGGGGAAAATGCGTGGAAAATTGGAAGTGGGAGGGGCTAAAAAGTCACGCAAAAAACTTCTATTAGGTCAACTCATGTCGGGTTTAACGTACGTGAACGAAACTTGGTACACACGTTCATTAGGTGGGGACGGTCAAAAAAGTCGATGACGACTTTCCCGTGAAACCTACAGGAAGTCCGCCATCTTGGGTTGATTGGCCATTTTTGGGCGATTTTGGCGAATTCGCAGCAATGGTATTTGAACTAACTCCTCCTAGAGTTTTCGTGCGATCACCTTCAAACTTGGTGAGGTCCCTGTGGACCAGTTGAGGAGCTCACGATATCAAAAGTTTTTTCAAATGTCGCATGGCGCACGAGATAGGGGGCGGCAAAGTTCGTGATGATTCTGATGTTTCGCATCAGAAAAACAAAACTCTTATAACTTTGCGATGGAAGGTCCGATCCGAACCAAACTTGCTACCATTGATGATGGGCCATGGCTGAAGACGTCTATGAAAAAACGGTGAAGTTTGAAAACAGCGCCTCCTTGTGGTGAAAGAAAATACACCAAAAAAAAGTTTTTTTACAATTTCGGGAATAACTTTTACACAGATAATCGTACCGCACTCAAAATTGGTGACAACAGTCAAGACACATGGTAGATGATGCGTGATCAATATGACGACAAATCGTTTAACGGTGTTGCCATGGCAACGACGCAAAGTCGGATTTTTGGGACAAAAAATCAAACTGCTACAACTTCGCGAATCCTGGTCCGATCTGAACCAAACTTGCTAGGATTGATGACAGTCCGGCCCTAAAGACGTCTATATGAAAATATCCAATTTCGAAAACAGCGCCCCCTGGTGACAGCAGACAATATGACAGCTTGTATTTCAATTATCTCCTCCTAGAGCTTTTGTGCGATCACCTTCAAACTTGGTGAGATCAATGTGGACGAGTTGAGCATCAAAAGTTATCAAAAGCTTTTTAAAATATTGTATGGCGTAGGAGATAGGGGGCGCCAAAATTGGAGATAATAATAATTTTTCACAACAGACAATGAAACTCTTATAACTTCGCGATGGAAGATCTGATCCCAACCAAACTTGCTATAGTTGATGATGGTTAGTTGCTGAAGACGACTATGTTGCTGAAACGGTACATTTTGAAAATAGCACCTCCTGGTGGTGGTAGAAAATTCTAAAAAAACAAACTGTTACAACTTTGCCAATCCTGGTCCGATCTGAACCAAACTTGCAAGGATTGATGACAGTCCGGCCCTGAACACGTCTATATGAAAATATTCATTTTGAAATACAGCGCCCCCTGGTGACAGCAGACAGAATTACATTTATAGTTTTTGATGCTGCTCCAACAGGGATTGTTGTATCCACTTGAAACTTAGTATGTGGGACCCCAGACCCTTCCTCAACATGTCCGTAAAAGGTCACCTCCCTACAGGAAGTGGAACGCCCGAAACAGGAAGTAAAGTCTTACATTGTCCGATTGACACGAAACTAGATATGTGAGTTACTGGACCTTCCCTGAACATGTTAACGGAGACGCCGTTGACCGAACAGGAAGTCGGCCATTTTAAACAGGAAGTGCCCTCTAACTTTGCCGTACGTTGTCCGATCTGCACAAAACCTTATATGTGACACCAGGGACCTGTCCTGAGCATGTCCGTAAAAGGTCACCTCCCTACAGGAAGTGGAACGCCCGAAACAGGAAGTAAAGTCTTACATTGTCCAATCTGAACAAAACTTGATATGTAAGACAAGGGAACTTCCCTGAACACGTTTACGGAGACGAACAGGAAGTTGGCGATTTTAAACAGGAAGTGCCCTCTAACTTTGCCGTACGTTGTCCGATTTGCACGAAACCTTTTATGTGACACCAGGGACCTGTCCTGAGCATGTCCGTAAAAGGTCACCTCCCTACAGGAAGTGGAACACCCGAAACAGGAAGTAAAGTCTTACATTGTCCGATTGACACGAAACTAGATATGTGAGTTACGGGACCTTCCCTGAACATGTTTCCGGAGACGAACAGGAAGTCGGCCATTTTAAACAGGAAGTGCCCTCTAACTTTGCCGTACGTTGTCCGATTTGCACAAAATCTTATATGTGACACCAGGGACCTGTCCTGAGCATGTCCGTAAAAGGTCACCTCCCTACAGGAAGTGGAATGCCCGAAACAGGAAGTAAACTCTAAGATTGTCCGATCTGAATAAAACTTGATATGTAAGACAAGGGAACTTCCCTGAACACGTTTACGGACGCGCATTTGACTGAACAGGAAGTCGGCCATTTTTAACAGGAAGTGCCCTATAACTTTGCCATACGTTGCCGCGATCCCCCCCGAAATTTGGATCGACATGCACGGGGACGCCGCTGAAAATAACTAGTACTGAAAATAACTAGTACCGCGCGCGGTGAATGAACGGGTGAGAGCGCGAGGCACGCGGGGAGCCGTGGCACACGGCGACCCGCGTGGGTCGGCTCGAACCCGTTCAGAACCGCGCGCGGTACTAGTTATTATTATTATTATTCTTATTATTCCCCCAAATGAATTGCCTTTTTGAGGCCTTTCCCATACCCCAAAACTCACCAATTTTTGTGACCGCATCAATCCTGGTGTAAATTTACGTCTGAAAAAGGTTCGGGGAATGTGCGTCAAAAATTGAATGTGGGAGGGGCCAATAAGTGCGGCGCCACCTGTCCAAATTCACCATGACCAACACAATTATCGCACATTCACGAAATTCGGTACACATGTGTAGAAGGTCGGGATGAAGAAAAAATTACATTATGACCATGATCCAAACCCAACAGGAAATCCGCCATCTTGGGTTGATTGGCGATTTTTTGGCGATTTTGGCGAATTCGCAGCAATGGTATTTGAACTAACTCCTCCTAGAGTTTTCGTGCGATCACCTTCAAACTTGGTGAGGTCCCTGTGGACCAGTTGAGGAGCTCACGGTATCAAAAGTTTTTTCAAATGTCGCACGGCGCACGAGATAGGGGGCGGCAAAGTTCGTGATGATTCTGATGTTTCGCATCAGAAAAACAAAACTCTTATAACTTTGCGATGGAAGGTCAGATCCGAACCAAACTTGCTACCATTGATGATGGGCCATGGCTGAAGACGTCTATGAAAAAACGGTGAAGTTTGAAAACAGCGCCTCCTTGTGGTGAAAGAAAATACACAAAAAAAAAGTTTTTTTACGATTTCGGTAAATAACTTTTACACAGATAATCGTACCGCACTCAAAATTGGTGACAACAGTCAAAACACATGGTAGATGATGCGTGATCAATATGACGACAAATCGTTTAACGGTGTTGCCATGGCAACGACGCAAAGTCGGATTTTTGGGACAAAAAATCAAACTGCTACAACTTCGTGAATCCTGGTCCGATCTGAACCAAACTTGCTAGGATTGATGATAGTCCGGCCCTAAAGACGTCTATATGAAAATATTCAATTTCGAAAACAGCGCCCCCTGGTGACAGTAGACAATATGACAGCTTGTATTTCAATTATCTCCTCCTAGAGCTTTTGTGCGATCACCTTCAAACTTGGTGAGATCAATGTGGACGAGTTGAGCATCAAAAGTTATCAAAAGCTTTTTAAAATATTGTATGGCGTACGAGATAGGGGGCGCCAAAATTGGAGATAATAATAATTTTTCATAACAGACAATGAAACTCTTATAACTTCGCGATGGAAGGTCTGATCCCAACCAAACTTGCTATAGTTGATGATGGTTAGTTGCTGAAGACGACTATGTTGCTGAAACGGTACATTTTGAAAACAGCGCCTCCTGGTGGTGGTAGAAAATTCTAAAAAAACAAACTGTTACAACTTTGCCAATCCTGGTCCGATCTGAACCAAACTTGCAAGGATTGATGACAGTCCGGCCCTGAACACGTCTATATGAAAATATTCATTTTCAAATACAGCGCCCCCTGGTGACAGCAGACAGAATTACATTTATAGTTTTTGATGCTGCTCCAACAGGGATTGTTGTATCCACTTGAAACTTAGTATGTGGGACCCCAGACCCTTCCTCAACATGTCCGTAAAAGGTCACCTCCCTACAGGAAGTGGAACGCCCGAAACAGGAAGTAAAGTCTTACATTGTCCGATTGACACGAAACTAGATATGTGAGTTACTGGACCTTCCCTGAACATGTTTACGGAGACGCCTTTGACCGAACAGGAAGTCGGCCATTTTAAACAGGAAGTGCCCTCTAACTTTGCCGTACATTGTCCGATCTGCACAAAACCTTATATGTGACACCAGGGACCTGTCCTGAGCATGTCCGTAAAAGGTCACCTCCCTACAGGAAGTGGAACGCCCGAAACAGGAAGTAAAGTCTTACATTGTCCGATCTGAACAAAACTTGATATGTAAGACAAGGGAACTTCCCTGAACATGTTTACGGAGACGAACAGGAAGTTGGCGATTTTAAACAGGAAGTGCCCTCTAACTTTGCCGTACGTTGTCCGATCTGCACAAAACCTTATATGTGACACCAGGGACCTGTCCTGAGCATGTCCGTAAAAGGTCACCTCCCTACAGGAAGTGGAACACCCGAAACAGGAAGTAAAGTCTTACATTGTCCGATTGACACGAAACTAGATATGTGAGTTACGGGACCGTCCCTGAACATGTTTCCAGAGACAAACAGGAAGTTGGCCATTTTAAACAGGAAGTGCCCTCTAACTTTGCCGTACGTTGTCCGATTTGCACGAAAGCTTATATTTGACACCAGGGACCTGTCCTGAGCATGTCTGCAAAAGATGACCTCCCAACAGGAAGTGGAATGCCTGAAACAGGAAGTAAACTCTAAGATTGTCCGATCTGAACAAAACTTGATATGTAAGACAAGGGAACTTCCCTGAACTCGTTAACGGACGCGCATTTGACCGAACAGGAAGTCAGCCATTTTAAACAGGAAGTGCCCTCTAACTTTGCCGTACGTTGTCCGATTTGCACGAAAGCTTATATTTGACACCAGGGACCTGTCCTGAGCATGTCTCCAAAGATGACCTCCCAACAGGAAGTGGAATGCCTGAAACAGGAAGTAAACTCTAAGATTGTCCGATCTGAACAAAACTTGATATGTAAGACAAGGGAACTTCCCTGAACTCGTTAACGGACGCGCATTTGACCGAACAGGAAGTCAGCCATTTTAAACAGGAAGTGCCCTATAACTTTGCCATACGTTGCCCGATCCCCCCGAAATTTGGATCGACATGCGCGGGGACGCCGCTGAAAATAACTAGTACTGAAAATAATTAGTACTGAAAATAACTAGTACCGCGCGCGGTGAATGAACGGGTGAGAGCGCGAGGCACGCGGGGAGCCGTGGCACACGGCGACCCGCATGGGTCGGCTCGAACCCGTTCAGAACCGCGCGCGGTACTAGTTATTATTATTATTATTATTATTATTATTCTTATTATTCCCCCAAATGAATTGCCTTTTTGAGGCCTTTCCCATACCCCAAAACTCACCAATTTTTGTGACCGCATCAATCCTGGTGTAAATTTACGTCTGAAAAAGGTTCGGGGAATGTGCGTCGAAAATTGAATGTGGGAGGGGCCAATAAGTGCGGCGCCACCTGTCCAAATTCACCATGACCAACACAAATATCGCACATGCACGAAATTCGGTACACATGTGTAGTGGGTCAGGATGAAGAAAAAATTACATTATGACCATGATCCAAACCCAACAGGAAATCCGCCATCTTGGGTTGATTGGCGATTTTTTGGCGATTTTGGCGAATTCGCAGCAATGGTATTTGAACTAACTCCTCCTAGAGTTTTCGTGCGATCACCTTCAAACTTGGTGAGGTCCCTGTGGACCAGTTGAGGAGCTCACGGTATCGAAAGTTTTTTCAAATGTCGCACGGCGCACGAGATAGGGGGCGGCAAAGTTCGTGATGATTCTGATGTTTCTCATCAGAAAAACAAAACTCTTATAACTTTGCGATGGAAGGTCCGATCCGAACCAAACTTGCTATGATTGATGATGGGCCATGGCTGAAGACGTCTATGAAAAAACGGTGAAGTTTGAAAACAGCGCCTCCTTGTGGTGAAAGAAAATACACAAAAAAAAAGTTTTTTTACGATTTCGGGAATAACTTTTACACAGATAATCGCACCGCACTCAAAATTGGTGACAACAGTCAAAACACATGGTAGATGATGCGTGATCAATATGACGACAAATCGTTTAACGGTGTTGCCATGGCAACGACGCAAAGTCGGATTTTTGGGACAAAAAATCAAACTGCTACAACTTCGTGAATCCTGGTCCGATCTGAACCAAACTTGCTAGGATTGATGATAGTCCGGCCCTAAAGACGTCTATATGAAAATATTAAATTTCGAAAACAGCGCCCCCTGGTGACAGTAGACAATATGACAGCTTGTATTTCAATTATCTCCTCCTAGAGCTTTTGTGCGATCACCTTCAAACTTGGTGAGATCAATGTGGACGAGTTGAGCATCAAAAGTTATCAAAAGCTTTTTAAAATATTGTATGGCGTACGAGATAGGGGGCGCCAAAATTGGAGATAATAATAATTTTTCATAACAGACAATGAAACTCTTATAACTTCGCGATGGAAGGTCTGATCCCAACCAAACTTGCTATAGTTGATGATGGTTAGTTGCTGAAGACGACTATGTTGCTGAAACGGTACATTTTGAAAACAGCGCCTCCTGGTGGTGGTAGAAAATTCTAAAAAAACAAACTGTTACAACTTTGCCAATCCTGGTCCGATCTGAACCAAACTTGCAAGGATTGATGACAGTCCGGCCCTGAACACGTCTATATGAAAATATTCATTTTCAAATACAGCGCCCCCTGGTGACAGCAGACAGAATTACGTTTATAGTTTTTGATGCTGCTCCAACAGGGATTGTTGTATCCACTTGAAACTTAGTATGTGGGACCCCAGACCCTTCCTCAACATGTCCGTAAAAGGTCACCTCCCTACAGGAAGTGGAACGCCCGAAACAGGAAGTAAAGTCTTACATTGTCCGATTGACACGAAACTAGATATGTGAGTTACTGGACCTTCCCTGAACATGTTTACGGAGACGCCGTTGACCGAACAGGAAGTCGGCCATTTTAAACAGGAAGTGCCCTCTAAGTTTGCCGTATGTTGTCCGATCTGCACAAAACCTTATATGTGACACCAGGGACCTGTCCTGAGCATGTCCGTAAAAGGTCACCTCCCTACAGGAAGTGGAACGCCCGAAACAGGAAGTAAAGTCTTACATTGTCCGATCTGAACAAAACTTGATATGTAAGACAAGGGAACTTCCCTGAACACGTTTACGGAGACGAACAGGAAGTTGGCCATTTTAAACAGGAAGTGCCCTCTAACTTTGCCGTACGTTGTCCGATTTGCACGAAACCTTTTATGTGACACCAGGGACCTGTCCTGAGCATGTCTGCAAGAGATGACCTCCCAACAGGAAGTGGAATGCCCGAAACAGGAAGTCAACTCTAAGATTGTCCGATCTGCACAAAACTTGATATGTAAGACAAGGGAAGTAGGGCTGAACGATATGGACAAAATTTCATATCTCGATATTCATGCCAGATATCTCGATATCGATAGGATACGATATGACTACGGGTTCGGTGAAAACCAAGCATTTTTCAGAAAAATAAAAACATCATGATACAAAAGACTGTGGAAACTTTCCAGATGGAAAGTGTAGTTTTATTGATGAGAACTCACTGTTAGACTGTGTACACGGGTACCATGTCTTTTGCAATGTGGTATGTTATAGCGTCTGTAACGCCTTTATGTCTGGTAGACGTCGACTCATACGGTGTAACGCTACGGAACGCATCAGTAAACACACTTTGCTTGGGCTTCTTTTGGAATGACTGAGAAGTCCCCGGTGTTTCTCTCATTGTAATACACTCTTCGTGCAGCACGCGATGGTGTTGTTTCAGGTGGTGAAACATGTTTGTTGTGCTACCTTGCTTCGTCGCAATTTTCGCTAAGCACGACCTGCACAACACCTCGCTCTGGTTGACATCATCCTTTTTAAATCCAAAATACGATGATTTATGTTTTGGCACAAAATCGCCACCGGCCGCATTATCTTCCGCGCTCATGTCACTTTCTTTCCCGCTGTGTATGTCGTGTGTGTGTGTGCGCGTCTCAGTCTCCGTCTACCGCCCGCCCTCCTATGTTTGTCATTGGTTAGCTTCAGCTGTCGATCCACAGCAAGCATGAAATAAGGTTTGTGGTTGGCTGGCCGTAGTGGTGCATTCAAGTGCAATCGTAAAAATGAAGTTTACTTTGACCGCCAGAGCTGTACATGCAGGGCGAGCGAGGGGGAAAATCTATATTGTTTATATCGTTGCTTTTTCGATATTAATATCTTGAATGTTCATATCTCGATAGCGATACGATAACGATATATCGTTCAGCCCTAAAGGGAAGTTCCCTGAACACGTTTACGGACACGCACTTGACCGAACAGGAAGTCTGCCATTTTAAACAGGAAGTGCCCTATAACTTTGCCATACGTTGCCTGATCCCCCTCGAAATTTGGAACGACATGCGCGGGGACGCCGCTGAAAATAACTAGTACTGAAAATAACTAGTACTGAAAATAACTAGTACCGCGCGTGGTGAATGAACGGGTGAGAGCGCGAGGCACGCGGGGAGCCGTGGCACACGGCGACCCGCGTGGGTCGGCTCGAACCCGTTCAGAACCGCGCGCGGTACTAGTTATTCTTATTATTCCTTAAAGTAAATCGCCTTTTTGAGGCCTTTCCCATACCCCAAAACTCACAGATTTTTGTGACCGCATCAATCGTGGTGTAAATTTACGTCTGAAAAAGGTTCGGGGAATGTGCGTCGAAAATTGAATGTGGGAGGGGCCAATAAGTGCGGCGCCACCTGTCCAAATTCACCATGACCAACACAAATATCGCACATGCACGAAATTCGGTACACATGTGTAGTGGGTCAGGATGAAGAAAAAATTACATTATGACCATGATCCAAACCCAACAGGAAATCCGCCATCTTGCGTTGATTGGCCATTTTTTGGCGATTTTGGCGAATTCGCAGCAATGGTATTTGAACTAACTCCTCCTAGAGTTTTCGTGCGATCACCTTCAAACTTGGTGAGGTCCCTGTGGACCAGTTGAGGAGCTCACGGTATCAAAAATTTTTTCAAATGTCGCACGGCGCACGAGATAGGGGACGGCAAAGTTCGTGATGATTCTGATGTTTCGCATCAGAAAAACAAAACTCTTATAACTTTGCGATGGAAGGTCCGATCCGAACCAAACTTGCTACCATTGATGATGGGCCATGGCTGAAGACGTCTATGAAAAAACGGTGAAGTTTGAAAACAGCGCCACCTTGTGGTGAAAGAAAATACACAAAAAAAAAGTTTTTTTACAATTTCGGGAATAACTTTTACACAGATAATCGTACCGCACTGAAAATTGGTGACAACAGTCAAAACACATGGTAGATGATGCGTGATCAATATGACAACAAATCGTTTAACGGTGTTGCCATGGCAACGACGCAAAGTCGGATTTTTGGGACAAAAAATCAAACTGCTACAACTTCGTGAATCCTGGTCCGATCTGAACCAAACTTGCTAGGATTGATGATAGTCCGGCCCTAAAGACGTCTATATGAAAATATTAAATTTCGAAAACAGCGCCCCCTGGTGACAGCAGACAATATGACAGCTTGTATTTCAATTATCTCCTCCTAGAGCTTTTGTGCGATCACCTTCAAACTTGGTGAGATCAATGTGGACGAGTTGAGCATCAAAAGTTATCGAAAGCTTTTTAAAATATTGTATGGCGTACGAGATAGGGGGCGCCAAAATTGGAGATAATAATAATTTTTCATAACAGACAATGAAACTCTTATAACTTCGCGATGGAAGGTCTGATCCCAACCAAACTTGCTATAGTTGATGCTGGTTAGTTGCTGAAGACGACTATGTTGCTGAAACGGTACATTTTGAAAACAGCACCTCCTGGTGGTGGTAGAAAATTCTAAAAAAACAAACTGTTACAACTTTGCCAATCCTGGTCCGATCTGAACCAAACTTGCAAGGATTGATGACAGTCCGGCCCTGAACACGTCTATATGAAAATATTCATTTTCAAATACAGCGCCCCCTGGTGACAGCAGACAGAATTACATTTATAGTTTTTGATGCTGCTCCAACAGGGATTGTTGTATCCACTTGAAACTTAGTATGTGGGACCCCAGACCCTTCCTCAACATGTCCGTAAAAGGTCACCTCCCTACAGGAAGTGGAACGCCCGAAACAGGAAGTAAAATCTTACATTGACCGATTGACACGAAACTAGATATGTGAGTTACTGGACCTTCCCTGAACATGTTTCCGGAGACGCCGTTGACCGAACAGGAAGTCGGCCATTTTAAACAGGAAGTGCCCTCTAACTTTGCCGTACGTTGTCCGATCTGCACAAAACCTTATATGTGACACCAGGGACCTGTCCTGAGCATGTCCGTAAAAGGTCACCTCCCTACAGGAAGTGGAACGCCCGAAACAGGAAGTAAAGTCTTACATTGTCCGATTTGAACAAAACTTGATATGTAAGACAAGGGAACTTCCCTGAACACGTTTACGGAGACGAACAGGAAGTTGGCGATTTTAAACAGGAAGTGCCCTCTAACTTTGCCGTACGTTGTCCGATTTGCACGAAACCTTTTATGTGACACCAGGGACCTGTCCTGAGCATGTCTGCAAGAGATGACCTCCCAACAGGAAGTGGAATGCCCGAAACAGGAAGTAAACTCTAAGATTATCCGATCTGCACAAAACTTGATATGTAAGACAAGGGAAGTTCCCTGAACACGTTTACGTACACGCACTTGACCGAACAGGAAGTCTGCCATTTTAAACAGGAAGTGCCCTATAACTTTGCCATACGTTGCCCGATCCCCCCCGAAATGTGGATCGACATGCGCGGGGACGCCGCTGAAAATAACTAGTACTGAAAATAACTAGTACCGCGCGCGGTGAATGAACGGGTGAGAGCGCGAGGCACGCGGGGAGCCGTGGCACACGGCGACCCGCGTGGGTCGGCTCGAACCCGTTCAGAACCGCGCGCGGTACTAGTTATTTTCAGTACTAGTTATTTTCATTATTATTATTATTATTATTATTCTTATTATTCCCCCAAATGAATTGCCTTTTTGAGGCCTTTCCCATACCCCAAAACTCACCAATTTTTGTGACCGCATCAATCCTGGTGTAAATTTACGTCTGAAAAAGGTTCGGGGAATGTGCGTCGAAAATTGAATGTGGGAGGGGCCAATAAGTGCGGCGCCACCTGTCCAAATTCACCATGACCAACACAAATATCGCACATGCACGAAATTCGGTACACATGTGTAGTGGGTCAGGATGAAGAAAAAATTACATTATGACCATGATCCAAACCCAACAGGAAATCCGCCATCTTGGGTTGATTGGCGATTTTTTGGCGATTTTGGCGAATTCGCAGCAATGGTATTTGAACTAACTCCTCCTAGAGTTTTCGTGCGATCACCTTCAAACTTGGTGAGGTCCCTGTGGACCAGTTGAGGAGCTCACGGTATCAAAAGTTTTTTCAAATGTCGCATGGCGCACGAGATAGGGGGCGGCAAAGTTCATGTTGATTCTGATGTTTCGCATCAGAAAAACAAAACTCTTATAACTTTGCGATGGAAGGTCCGATCCGAACCAAACTTGCTACCATTGATGATGGGCCATGGCTGAAGACGTCTATGAAAAAACGGTGAAGTTTGAAAACAGCGCCTTCTTGTGGTGAAAGAAAATACACAAAAAAAAAGTTTTTTTACGATTTCGGGAATAACTTTTACACAGATAATCATACCGCACTGAAAATTGGTGACAACAGTCAAAACACATGGTAGATGATGCGTGATCAATATGACGACAAATCGTTTAACGGTGTTGCCATGGCAGCGACGCAAAGTCGGATTTTTGGGACAAAAAATCAAACTGCTACAACTTCGTGAATCCTGGTCCGATCTGAACCAAACTTGCTAGGATTGATGATAGTCCGGCCCTAAAGACGTCTATATGAAAATATTAAATTTCGAAAACAGCGCCCCCTGGTGACAGCAGACAATATGACAGCTTGTATTTCAATTATCTCCTCCTAGAGCTTTTGTGCGATCACCTTCAAACTTGGTGAGATCAATGTGGACGAGTTGAGCATCAAAAGTTATCAAAAGCTTTTTAAAATATTGTATGGCGTACGAGATAGGGGGCGCCAAAATTGGAGATAATAATAATTTTTCATAACTGACAATGAAACTCTTATAACTTCGCGATGGAAGGTCTGATCCCAACCAAACTTGCTATAGTTGATGATGGTTAGTTGCTGAAGACGACTATGTTGCTGAAACGGTACATTTTGAAAACAGCGCCTCCTGGTGGTGGTAGAAAATTCTAAAAAAACAAACTGTTACAACTTTGCCAATCCTGGTCCGATCTGAACCAAACTTGCAAGGATTGATGACAGTCCGGCCCTGAACACGTCTATATGAAAATATTCATTTTCAAATACAGCGCCCCCTGGTGACAGCAGACAGAATTACATTTATAGTTTTTGATGCTGCTCCAACAGGGATTGTTGTATCCACTTGAAACTTAGTATGTGGGACCCCAGACCCTTCCTCAACATGTCCGTAAAAGGTCACCTCCCTACAGGAAGTGGAACGCCCGAAACAGGAAGTAAAGTCTTACATTGTCCGATTGACACGAAACTAGATATGTGAGTTACCGGACCTTCCCTCAACATGTTTACGGAGACGCCGTTGACCGAACAGGAAGTCGGCCATTTTAAACAGGAAGTGCCCTCTAACTTTGCCGTACGTTGTCCGATCTGCACAAAACCTTATATGTGAGTTAAGGGACCTGTCCTGAGCATGTCCGTAAAAGGTCACCTCCCTACAGGAAGTGGAACGCCCGAAACAGGAAGTAAAGTCTTACATTGTCCGATCTGAACAAAACTTGATATGTAAGACAAGGGAACTTCCCTGTACACGTTTACGGAGACGAACAGGAAGTTGGCCATTTTAAACAGGAAGTGCCCTCTAACTTTGCCGTACGTTGTCCGATTTGCACGAAACATTTTATGTGACACCAGGGACCTGTCCTGAGCATGTCTGCAAGAGATGACCTCCCAACAGGAAGTGGAATGCCCGAAACAGGAAGTAAACTCCAAGATTATCCAATCTGCACAAAACTTGATATGTAAGACAAGGGAAGTTCCCTGAACACGTTTACGGACACGCACTTGACCGAACAGGAAGTCTGCCATTTTAAACAGGAAGTGCCCTATAACTTTGCCATACGTTGCCCGATCCCCCACGAAATTTGGAACGACATGCGCGGGGATGCCGCTGAAAATAACTAGCACTGAAAATAACTAGTACCGAAAATAACTAGTACTGAAAATAACTAGTACTGAAAATAACTAGTACCGCGCGCGGTGAATGAACGGGTGAGAGCGCGAGGCACGCGGGGAGCCGTGGCACACGGCGACCCGCGTGGGTCGGCTCGAACCCGTTCAGAACCGCGCGCGGTACTAGTTATTTTTACTTTTTAATCATTTAGAACTTCAGACCACAAATTAGTCTCAATAAATAATAAATTACTTTCATTTTTTCACAATTTAGTTTTTTTCACTATTTTAAACAAAAAAAGTAGGTGTTTTGAAATTAGTAATTTTTCTTCATTATGTTACATTTACCGCGACTTAAAAATGACATAAGTTTTATTTACAGTCATGCTGACGTGTTTCCACGTGTCCGACAGCACGTGAATGCAGCATGACGCTGTGGGCGTGGCCTCTCTTCTGTTTATGCTTGTTTTGAAAGTGTAAATTCAGACAAACTTGGCTTTTATTCTTGTAAATAAATAGATGCTTGTGTTTTTTATATTAATATGTAAATAAAAACAGAGAGAAATAACTTTAAATATATACAAATAAAACATTTAAATTAACTGGATTGATCTGAGAAAAAAATGTAGAGGCTTTTAATGTGAAATTCTAATTTCCTAAAAAAAATAAGAATAAAAAATAAATGTAATTGTTTAAAATTAATCAATAACATTTTTTTGTAATAATTTGTTTTTGTTTAGTTTTTTGTTTTTTTTACGTCATCATCATCTGAACCACGTGCATCATAATCACAGCTGGAGAAACACTGCCCCCTTCTGAAGAAGCTCAGTAAAAACACCAATGTTAAATCAGAATCTGATATTTTTCTGATGTTCTTTTAAAACCAAATCTTTTTTTAGCTTAAATATTTTTAAGTTTTTTTTATATATATTTTAAAAGTAAAATCTTTGAAACAAAAAGTTTACTTAAAACTGCTCCTGAAGAAAAGAGATTTGTTTTTATTCATTCATTCATCTCGTCTTGTTCTGACTGTGTTCACTTTAATAAATTAGCAACAAATTTATCACATGATTATGATTTTAAGGGTAAAACGAACCAAATAACAGTTTTTTCTGGAGGGAGCAGAAAAGGTGACGATGATGAGACAAGTTCCACCAGGAGGTGGCGCCACAGACTCGCGTCATGAAGAAGAAGCGCTGAAGCCGAGACCAGGCAAAGATCGTTTATAGACAGATGATTCACTCGGAGGTAAATGAAAAATGTGCAGGAATATCAGAACAGTTTGTGACTTAAAGTTTCCAACATAAATTATAATTTATTTATTTAATTCTGACAAATCTGACAAAAAAAATGTATAAACATAAAAACAGTAAACCAGTAAATACATAACTTGTACGTCACATGTTCACGTCTTTATCTCACTGTGAGACAGACTTTCCCACAGGAAACTGTAGTTTGTGAACCACTCACTCTCCCACACCAAACCCCATAAAGAAAATCAGTGATTTTAACATCACAGCACACAGGAGTTTTTGATCCACAGCTGCCCCCATCATTAAGTTTAGATGTCTTATTTTGTAAAATTCGGCTTTTGAAATTCTTCATTTACATTTACCTCAGTGACACGAAGTGACCACACGAGGCAGCAGTAGACCAGGAGCTCCTGTGTCCCCGCAAGCTAAAATCACTGATTTTCTCTATGGAGTTTGGTGTGGGAGAGTGCATCCATGTTGCTATGCTGTTGAGTGAGCAAACTATCATGTAGCTAACGATGCTAGCTCAAGATATGTTCACATTTTTTTCTGACTGACTTATGTAAAGTAAACCCTGTTCTATCTCTTTAATGTTTCCGGTTTTTTGCCCCTCCTCCCTCTCAGTTGTAGATTTTCTTCTGCGGCTGTGGTTCCTGAACTGGTGTCAGAGTGAGACCTCTGTGCGTCGCCCGTCGTTGATAATCAGATCCGCATGAAGCTGCTGTTTCTCGGCTGCCGCTTCTTTTTCGTCGGTGAAGTTTGGAGGAAAAAAAGAAGCGGAAAATTAAAACTTTTCACTCCCGGTTTTTAACTTCACTCGCCGCGGAGCTCTGACGGGAGAACAGCGGGACTGTGGGGAGCAGGAGTCCGGCGTGGACCAGTCCGAGCCGCCGCCGCCGCCGGATCCGAGCCCAGCGAACATTTTCTTCTGCTTTGACCCGAGATGGAAGCGGAAAACCCGCCCCGGGTTTGTGTGAGTGAGGTCGGTACCGGTGCCGTGAACGCACCACCATTCTCCACCACGACAACAACAACAACAACAAGAACAACAACAACAACCTGTACTTTTTACTATTATGACGTAAAAACGAGCATTAATCCAGATGTTAGAGAGAAAATGCAGATGTTTTACAACATTTATCTCACATATTTTTCTGTTTTCTCTTGTTTTTCCTGACAAACTCACACGAGGAACGTGTAAATAAGTCCAAAAATGAGTTCCACACAAGTTATACAACTCAACAAATGTGTTCATGTAAAGAGTTTAACACGCATTATTGATTTAATTATGCATTTATGTGTAGGAAACGTGCACTGGAACCTCAGAGAAGACAAACAAAATGACTGTTGTCTGACATAAATAATATATGTGTATTATTTAAAGAAAAACCTGATTGATTTAGTTGTTTGCCTTTGTAAAATGTTAGAAAATGGTTAAAAAAAGTGTCAGTTATGTCCACAAATCAAAGATATTATCATTGTTTTTTGATGAGTTGGTTAAATATTCACATATAAGAATGTAAAAAAGTTATATTTATATTTCAAAAAACACAAAACAAAATGGATTAGTTGTCAGTCAAACTAGCTGGTGTTTAATTTAGTTATGGATTACTCATCGACGAACTCCAGCAGCAGTGACAACAGTGGTAAAAACGACTGTATGGACTAAAGTTACTAAACTAATACGTTTTTATGACAGAAACAGTTACATTTTAGTGCTCAAATCACTGTAACCATCAATTCCAGTAATAGATTGATTGGATTTGGTGTTTTTAGTGTGCTTATTATTTGTTACTTGCTGATTTTTTTTATGTTGAAATAAACCAAATATCTTGACTTTGTTTAGAGGTTTGGCACATTTTTCACCTTTCTTTTGACAGTTGAATAATCAATAATGAAAATAATCATTTGTTCTCCGTGTATTGATCACGCATTTGTGTAAACATTAAACAGTTGATAAAAATCTGATTTCAGCCACTTAACAAAAGACTCTATGTCAGTTTATGTCTACGATATCTTTAAGAACACGTTCACGTCTTTATCTCACTGTCACACAGACTTTTCCAACAGGAAACTGACGTTTGTAAACCACTCACTCTCCCACACCAAAGCCCACAGAGAAAACCAGTGATTTTAGCTGCGGGGACACAGGAGCTGCTGGTCTACTGCTGCCTCGTGTGGTCACTTTGTGTCACTGAAGTAAATCTAAATGAAGATTTTCAAAAGCGGAATTGACAAAATAAGACATTTGAACGTAGTGATGGAGGCAGCAGTGGATCAACAACTCCTGTGTGTGTGATGTTAAAATCACTGGTTTTCTCTATGGGCTTTGGTGTGGGAGAGTGAGTGGTTTACAAACTTCAGTTTCCTGTCTCACAGTGAGATAAAGACGTGAACGTGTTCTTAAAGAGTCACTGCGTCACTTCCTCGTGAAAAATAAAAACTTTAAAGTTGTCATCACAGTGAACCTTTAACGTGTTGGTTTTGTTCTCGACAGATAACGACGTGATTGAGAGGAAAACAAACTCCACACAACTCCGTTTTTATCCCTTTTTTTAACGTCGTCCAAGATGGCCGCCAGTGAGAAGACAGTTTCCCCGCAGGATTTAAACGTGGAGAAGTTGCGACACAGGAGGCGTCAGGAGACGATCGGCTGACGATCAAAGAGTCGGACATCGTTTACTTTTCCTTCGTCTGGATGTCTTTTACCCACGATACCCTCTTCCCGCCCGGATCACGTCACAGATCGCAGTCAATGTCGGCCGACAACAGCCCGCCGCCGGCGCTGCCGGCCTCGCCGCAGTCCCTCCCCACCCTTTCTCAGCACTTTGCTCCGCCCACTCCGTCGCCCTCACCCAGCCCGCCCACCACCTTGTGCAGCCGCCTGTCCAACGGCAGCCAGACGGCTCCGACTGCGCCGAGCCCCACCCACTCGCGGGGGTCGGTTCACGGCGGCGTTTCCTTCCTGCTTCAGATCGGACTCACCCGGGAGACGGTGACCCTTGACCTAGGAGATCACTCGCTGTCGGCCGTCAGGGAGCTCGTCTGCTCCGTCGTGGATCAGAAGGTAATCCTTCCTTCTTCTTTTTCAAACTTCCGACACTCACAAAGTCGTCAAATGACGTCATGTTCCCCGTGTTCACGAGGTGAGTCCACCTACTTTTACATCGTGTTTACAAAATCGTAAGTGGATAGTTTCTGAAAGGCCAGAATTCGCAAAATTTTTGTCGTCATTATAAAACGTCCGACACGTGTGGAAAATGAATTTTCCGTCATTTTTCCCGTGTTTACGAGATGAGTCCACCTACTTTTACATAGTATTTACAAAACGCAAAATGAAACAAAAACAGAACAGAAATGACTATAACCCCTTACCTTAACCCTAAAAATAGGCCTTAACTGTGAAAAAGCCCTTTAAAGTTGACAGAAGTCCCCACAGACATAAATACAAGTACACTCACAGACTTTTCACTAACCTTAACCACAATTCAAATCTAAGTCGTAAACTTGAAACAGTTGCTCAGAAAGGATGAGGTTCCGCCTCATTAGGACCAGGTTTTATGTCTCCATGAGGACGAGGCCAGTGTTTAGGACACGAGAAAAACAAAAAACAGCCACGTCTTCCATGATCTCTCACTTATTCATCCATCCATTTGACTCAGGGACGTTACTTTGTATCAATAATTGAAAGAAACAGGAAGTGAACTTGTGATGTTTCAGGACGTCCAATAGAAAACATAGGAAATAAGAGACAGGAAATGATACATGTTCAGTGTATATATATATATATATATATGTATGTGTATATATATATATATATATGTGTGTATATATAATTACATTCATATTTACAGTCAGTGTCATTGTTTGTAACACACGTAAAAAACCTTCATTTGTGTTAAGATCATGTGATACAGATCATAAACTATGATCTATTAGATTTATTATATATACTGTATTATACGTGAAGGAACAGCCTAGATGTTAAGGGAAAAACATGAATGTTAAGGGAAAAGCGTGAATGTTTAGGGAAAAACATATGTTAAGGAAAAACATGGACGTTAAGGGAAAAATATACGTTAAGGAAAAACATGGATGTTAAGAGAAAAGCGTGGATGTTAAGGGGAAAACATGGACATTAAGTGAAAAGCATGAATTTTAATGGAAACATGGACGTTAAGGGAAAAGCATGAATGTTAATGGGAAAACATGGACGTTAAGGGGAAAACATACGTTGAGGGAAAAGTGCGAATGTTAAGGGAAAAACATTGATGTTGAGGGAAAAGCGTGGATGTTAAGGGAAAAACATTGATGTTAAAGGAAAACTGGACATGTTAAGGGAAAAACATGGACTGTAAGGGAAAAGCTTGGCTGTTAAGGGAAAAAAATACATTCATAAAAAACATGGAAGTTAAGGGGGGGGGGGTAAAGGACACTAAGGGAAAATCATGTGAGTTGAGGGAGAAACTTGGAAATGAAGGGAAAGGCCCATGGCCCATGGACATTAAGGGAAAACAAGGTTGTTAAGGGAAAATCATGTGAAGAACAACCTGTGTGCAGCTTGTTTCATATGTCAAGAGAAAGACTCTAAACATTTATATTGTGATATATATATGTTGATGATATTGAAAGTATATGATTATTCCCCATAAACTCCCATGATGCTCCTGTGTCTGTGTGTCAGGAAAAGGAGACGCTGGTTTCCTGGTCGCTGACGCTGACTCAGGGCTCTGCGTTTCCTCTTTAGCAGCTGCATGTGTGTGTGTGTAGTTCCTCAGCGCGTCAGGTCACATGATCATCATGACATCACAGTGTATTTACACACACACACACACACACACACACACTTATATTTGAACCTGTGAGTCTCAGGTTTTCATCCATCCGTTTCCAAAAATGAGGAAGTGTAATTGTTTAAAGGTAAAGGTGAATGTGTTTTCACCTTATCTCAACTTTTTCTGACCAGAAACTAAAGTCCGTAAACCACTCACTCTCCCACACCAAAGCCCACAGAGAAAACCAGTGACGTCACTAACATCACACACACACACTGCTGCCTCCATCACTCACTTCAAATGTCTTATTTTGTCAATTTGGCTTGAAAGTCCTTTATTCAGATTGTCGTCAGTGACACAAAGTGACCACACGAGGCAGCAGAGGACCAGCAGCTCCTGTGTCCCTGTGAGCTAAAATTACTGAACGTCAGTCCTTTTACACCAGCGAGACCAGAGAGACCAGAGAGTTTCTTGTTGCCATGGAGACGACGCGCGTGTACCTGCGTCCTCCGCTCAGCTGGTTTCCATGGTGACCAAGGCCAGGTGGTGGTCGAGGAGGAGAAGAAAGAGAAGGAGACAGATTTGTGTTTTAATGGTCACTTCATCCACTCACACAGCTTTGCTCAGTGACACCGTGTCTTGTGATGTTAGAGCATGAATCTGTGTTTTGTTTTGTTTTGTTTTGTTTTGTTTTGTTTTGTTTTGTTTTGTTTTGTTTTGTTTTGTTTTGTTTTGTTTTGTTTGTGTTGTGTTGTGTTGTGTTGTGTTGTGTTGTGTTGTGTTGTGCAGATACAAAGACACACAGTTTGTCTCTTCACCTTCTTTCCCTTCATTTGAACGACAGAACAGATGAAGCTCGTGTTGTTTTGTAAAGTGAAAAATCATTCGTTCAAAGTCAGAAAGTGAAAAGTGAAGTCATGAGATTTCATTTTAAAAAACATTAACGTCAAAAAAACACTCGGCTTAACTTTCCCAACTCCATTTGTTGCAATCATGGGATTAAATAGAAAGTGACCTCTGACCCTGAACGTCTCACAGCTGCTGCTGCTGTTACTGCTGCTGCTGTTACTGCTGCTGCTGCTGCTGCTGCTGCTGCTTCATCCTGTTGTTTCCTGAGCGACAGCAGCTCAGTATGTGAGCGGATGCAGGGGGAAAACAGGAGCTCAGTCAGTTTAGCCTCAATATTTCCCATCAACTCGTCTCTCCAGGCTCACTAACTAACTAACTAACTAACTAAAACTAACTCACTCACTCACTCACTCACTCAAAAACAATGAACAGATGAAGTGATGGTGATCGTTATCTGTGTTTTATTCAAAATAACTGAACATGAAATCCCGTCAGGTGGAAGGTCACTAAAGAACAGTAGGTAATTGTGGCTTTATACACATGCTCTCCACACTGGATTAAGATTATATAATCTGGATGATGGGATTACGCACACATGCAAACATATACATCATGTACAGACTGTGTAGGTGACGTTTAACGCGTCCTGGGTTACTGCTCTCCACCAACACGTGGTATTAACTCCTCCCACTACCACCAGGACTCCACCCACAACGTCACATCCCAGCATGAGAACTCTCACCCCTGAGGTCAAAGGTTACAGCAGGGCCTGGAGGTGTTTTTGCCCTCAGCGACGCTGACGACAGGAGTGAGGTCGTCAGAAATCTGTGTGTGTGTGTGTCTGTATGTGTGTGTGTGTGTGTGTGTGTGTCTGTATGTGTGTCTGTGTGTGTGTGTGTGTGTTAATCCTGGTTAATGGAGGATTAACCATAAATGTGAGGATCAGTGTGGACCAAACACACACACAGTTCAGTCCATTAACTGAACTGTGTGTGTGTGTGTTCACTTCAGAGGAGGTTTGTGCCGGTCATCAGCAACAGCAGCAGTAACAGCAGCAGCAGCAGTAACAGCAGCAGTAACAGCAGCAGTAACAGCAGCAGCAGCAGCAGCAGTAACAGCAGCAGTAACAGCAGCAGCAGCAGTAACAGCAGCAGTAACAGCAGCAGCAGCAGCAGCAGTAACAGCAGCAGTTACAGCAGCAGTAACAGCAGCAGCAGCAGTAACAGTAACTAATGACAAAGAGACACAAACTAATGACAAAGAGACACAAATTAATGACAAGGAGACAAACCAATGACAAAGAGACACAAACTAACGACAAGGAGACACAAACCAATAACAAGGAGACACAAACTAATGACAAAGAGACACAAACTAATGACAAGGAGACACAAACTAATGACAAGGAGACACAAACTAATGACAAAGAGACACAAACCAATGACAAGGAGACACAAACTAATGACAAAGAGACACAAACCAATGACAAAGAGACACAAACCAATGACAAAGAGACACAAACCAATGACAAAGACACACAAACCAATGACAAAGAGACACAAACTAATGACAAGGAGACACAAAACCACCACAAAGATACAAAAAATAACCACATTCAGACACAAGACAACCACAAAGACATAAACCCACTACAAAGTTGCCAAAGATGTAAAATAACCACAAATTGATGCGAAAATAAAACTACAAAGTGAAACTAATCATACATATAAAAACACAATCATATAAGAGACACACAATAACCACAAACATAAAAAACAAAAGTCAGTCAGAGACACTGTCCCCTCATCTGTGTCCAGGTGCTTGAGTTTGTTTCCTGTCCAGAGAAATCAGTTTGTGTCGTTTGTTTGATGCTGGTGTGAAGTCACATGATTCACAGGAGCTCAGCCAATATTCATGAGTGTGTGTGTGTGTGTGTCTGTCTCCTGCCTCGTCACCTGTGGCTGTGTTTCCTGCTGCTGCTGCTGCTGCTGCTAACATCCTGCAGCTCGAGGCAGGAAGCTGCTCCACCTGCACGAGCATCACACACACACACACACACACACACACTTTATCACTGACACAGAACAAATGTTTTTAACTTTTTCTACTAATTCTGTTTCTGTAAACATTTCACATTAAAAGCCTTGTCCTACACTTAATACAGAACTTAATATCTCTTAAAAGAACATTAAGAAGATATTTAAGTGGGATTTATTTTGATTGACAGTCAGACATTTAAAAGCAAAAATGTTGTTTAAATGATTCAAACTGAGTGAAAAACGAGATGTTTGCTTGTTGCTTTCACTGCAGGAAATTTCCAAATAACCAAACCCTGACCTCCTCTTCTTCCTCGTCCTCCTCTTCCTCAGTTCCCTGAATGCGGGTTCTTTGGGATGTACGACAAGATCCTGCTCTTCCGTCACGACCTGAACTCAGACAACATCCTGCAGCGGCTGACGTCGGCAGAGGAGATCCATGAGGGCGACCTGGTCGAGGTGGTTCTGTCTGGTAAGAAAGCAGCAACTTTCACTGTTTAAAGTCAGTTTAATGGAGCTAAGGTCGTAGTCAGACTAAGGCCGTAGTCAGACTAAGATTGTAGTCGGACTAAGGCTGTAGTCAGACTAAGATTGTAGTCAGACTAAGGCCGTAGTCAGACTAAGATTGTAGTCAGACTAAGGTTGTAGTCAGACTAAGGCCGTAGTCAGACTAAGGCCGTAGTCAGATTAAGGTCGTAGTCAGACTAAGGTCGTAGTCAAACTAGGGTCGTAGTCAAACTAAGGTCATAGTCAGACTAGGGTTGTAGTCAGACTAAGGTCGTAGTCACACTAAGGTTGTAGTCACACTAAGGTCGTAGTCAGACTAAGGGAGTAGTCAGACTAAGGTTGTAGTCAGACTAAGGTCATAGTCAGACTAGGGTCACAGTCAGACTAAGGTTGTAGTCAGACTAAGCTCGTAGGTCAGACTAAGGTTGTAGTCAGACTAAGGTCATAGTCAGACTAGGGTCGCAGTCAGACTAAGGTCCTAGTCATTCTAAGATTGTAGTCAGACTAAGGTCGTAGTCAGACAAAGATTGTAGTCCTATTAAGGTTGTAGTTAGACTAAGATTGTAGTCAGACTAGGGTCGTAATCAGACTAAGATCGTAGTAAGTCTAAGGTCGCAGTCAGACTAAGATCGCAGTCAGACTAAGCTTGTAGTCAGACTAAGCTCATAGTCAGACTAAGGCTGCATTCACACCAGCTCCTTCTTCATCAAATCCTAGTCCTTTTGCTCTGAAAGTCTGGTTGCTTTGGGGAGGTTGTGAACACACAACCGAACTCTGATGCTCATCAAAAAAGTGAACTCTGGTCCGCCTGAAAACATCGGACTCAGCTCACTTCAAGTGAAGCAAGTGCAGGAAGCAGACTACTACGCAGGGCATTGTGGGTAAACACAATCAGAACATGTGACGGGAGAAACGTCAGCGTTTATGTGTGGTACGTTCACTGTGTGATGGTGATCATTCAACTCAAGCCTTAAAAACTTCATAAACTGATGAATTAAAAGCGTTTCTGAGGATTTTATGAATCTAAATAGGATTTTGATTGATGAAAATCTCATGTGAAACATTACAGTTTTATTTGTCGTATTCAAAGTATCAGGAAAACAGCGTTCATTTAGATTTCCCGTTCTTCTCGTTTAACTTGATTTTATTTGTTTTTATCTCAGTTTCATCTCCGTCATGTTAATCCAGCTCTGAGGAGACAGTGGGTGTGAGACTCAGATCTAGTTCCCTTCACCGCAGCGTCTCCCTGGATCACTCTACGCGCCGCTCTCACTATAATATTGTGTTATAGGATTGTCATTTCCTGAGTGGTGTTGACAGGTCTGGCTGTAAAACCTTAAAACTGACACCGTTCAACAGCTCGGCACTCAGACGCCGAGCAGCAGGTTTATGTTACACTGCAGGAGGAAAACAAACCACAACAGGTTCAATCCCGCGACCACTTCCTCCTCCTCCTGCTGCTGCTGCTGCTGCAAACCTGTGCTGCTTTATGTCTTTATTACCGTCGCTGTTCATGCTGCTTCTGTTACCACAGAGCTAGAGGAGGAGGATGCTGACAACCATGGCATGTATTGTGAAGTGTGGATGTAGCAGAGACACAAGAAAACGTGATTTTTTTAGCCACTTAGCAAAAGACTCACAGTGTAAAATCCATCGAACCACTCACTCTCCCACACCAAAGCCCATAGAGAAAATAAGTGATTTTAGCTCGCAGGGACACAGGAGCTGCTGGTCTACTGCTGCCTCGTGTGGCCACTTTGTGTCACTGAGGTTAATCTAAATGAAGAATTTTAAATGACTAATTTGACAAAAAAGGACATTAGAACTTAGTGATGGAGGCAGCAGTGGATCAACAACTCCTGTGTGTGTGATGTTAAAATCACTGATTTTCTCTATGGGCTTTGGTGTGGGAGAGTGAGTGGTCTCCTGTTGGAAAAGTCTGTCTCACAGTGAGATAAAGACGAGAAAATGTTCTTAAAGACATCTGGACTTAAACTGACATAGACTTTATGAGTTGAGACTTTGGTGAAGTGGCTAAAACTCAGTTTTCTTGGTGCAAAAAACACATTGATTGTCTTTTTCTCTCTCTAATTTAATCTCACTGTCCCTGATTGTGTAATGTATCAGTATTAAAGACTTGGACTTGACATTTTTTTTTTTTTTTTTTTTTTTAACTGGATCAGGAGCAATATAATTTGAAATAAAAGGGATTTTGGATGATGGGTTATTATTATTATTATTATTATTATTATTATTAATAATAATAATGTTCTTTCAGCTCTGGCCACAGCTGAAGACTTCCAGATCCGACCTCACGCACTGTACGTTCACTCGTACAAGGCCCCGGCGTTCTGCGATGACTGTGGGGAGATGCTGTGGGGACTCGTCCGACAAGGCCTCAAGTGTGAAGGTAACAACAGCCAGGTTTTAGGTCAAATAGGAGAGTGAATGGTTTACAAACTTCAGTTTAGAAACAACTGCAAACTCTTTTGTTTGACGCATTCTATCCAAAAACGTGAACTTTGAAATGTATGTGTGTGTGTATATATATATACACATACGTGTGTATATATATACATACACACATGTGTATGTATATATATATATATATATATATATATATGTATATGGTATAATATTGCTATTGGCTCCGCAGGATGTGGACTGAACTACCACAAACGATGTGCGTTTAAGATCCCCAACAACTGCAGTGGCGTGAAGAAGAGGAGGCTGTCCAACGTGTCCCTGTCGGGCGCCGTCCTGTCCGTCACTCGTCCTCCTTCTACTGAGTTCAGCCCAGTCCCACAGGAGGAGGTGGGTTTGAGAACTTAGCTCTTTTCTTCCTGTAGCTGTCGTGTGTGTATATGTAGTCAGACTAAGGTCATAGTCAGACTAAGGTCATAGTCGGACTAAGGTAGTAGTCAGACTAAGGTCACAGTTGTCATACTATTGTTTATATTAGTTATTGTTTTGTTTAGTTAAGTGAATCAATAATCCTGCCCAGCAAGTTTTGCACAAGTAAAATACTCAGCTTAACTAAGTTAAGGGAGACTCATTTTAAGTAAACACATGTTACATGACAGAATTTGCCTTTTTACAAAGTACAACAATAACATATACCTTACAGGTTTTTTTTGCATATACCTGTTAAAATGTGTCATATAAGTAATTTTTAAAAAAACACTGGTTGTTATATCATCGGATACACAAACGTTGTGTTAGAAATTAAAAGAAATAGAAGTGAAACATAATATATGTGTGCATATAAGAAGGAAATTTAAAAAAATGCAAATGTTGAAAAGAAAAGCAGATGTGACTCATTCACAAATTTCTTTTCCCCGTCTGTTCCACCAGCTGCGCCCCCTGCTGGGTGCTGTGAAGCGTAACTCCCTGCTCAGTGGACGTCCCATCTGGATGGAGAAGATGGTGCTGGGACGAGTCAAAGTCCCCCACACCTTCTCCGTCCACACGTACACTCGTCCCACCATCTGTCAGTTCTGCAAACGTCTGCTGAAAGGACTTTTCCGACAGGGGATGCAGTGCAAAGGTGACAAGTTCACTCTGAAAGGATCCAAAAATATGAAAATAATTATTCTATCATCATTATTATTATTATTATTATTATTATAATTATTATCTGAAGTACAATGATGCCTTCAGTTTCCATGTTCGGTTTGACCATGAGAAATTCGCTATATTCACTGTTATAACGTTAAAAGCAGAAAAAGCAGTAAAATATCATTCTGTATGCAGACGACATGATGAAATATGTTTGAACCAATCCTGCGTTTGTTTCTGCGTCCTCAGATTGTAAATTTAACTGTCATAAGAGATGTGCGGCCAAAGTTCCTCGCGACTGCCTCGGCGAGGTGGACTTTAATGGAGGTGAGTCGTCTCTGATTTACGCTGATGATGTCGTCATTTATATTTAACTTTAAAAAGTCTCACTTTATCATTCATGACACTTTTCCACTAGGACTGAACCATTTGTAATCTAA
Source organism: Solea solea (assembly GCF_958295425.1). NCBI lineage: Eukaryota > Metazoa > Chordata > Actinopteri > Pleuronectiformes > Soleidae > Solea > Solea solea. Next base: position 21,027,964 of record NC_081150.1, on the reverse strand, counting down.
TCTAACTACTTTACTTTACACTTTTACCTTACCTTATATTAGCTTTCTTCCTTTTACTTTACTTTAGTTTACATACTTTACTTTACCTATTTTACTTTATTTTACCTTACCTTAGATTAGTTTTCTTCATTTTACTTTACTGACTTCTACTTTGCTTTGCTTTACTTTACTTTACTGACTTTACTTGACTTGACTTTACTGACTTCACTTCACTTCTCTTTACTTTACTTCTCTTTACTTTACTTTACTTTACTTTACTTAACTTTGCTTGCTTTACTTTACTTTACCTTACTTTACTTTACTTTACTTTACTTTACTTTACTTTACTTTACTTTACTTTACCTTACCTAACTTTACCTTAATTCACTTCACTTTACTTTACTTTGTTTTTACTGTCTTCCCACAGTTTAATAAAGTTTTTTACTCTGTCTGTCTGTCTGTCCAGAGCCGGCCAGTCCCAGTCTGGACTCTGAGGCGACGATGGAGGTGGACACGTGTGACACGTGCGACACGTGTGACGTCAGCAGTGATGGAGGTCAGAGCATGGACGAGCAGGACGAGTCGTCCACGCCCGAGGACAAGCTCTTCTTCATCGAGGGTCCGTGTGCGGACGGCGAGAGAGATGACGAGACGCTGCGGGCCATCAGGTGACGTCAGCGTCCTTTGGTGTTTTAAATAAATAAACGCAGCTCCTTCTGAGAGTGTGTTTTATTGGTTCGCCCCGCAGCCCGTCCACCAGCACCAACATCCCTCTGATGAGAGTGGTTCAGTCCATCAAACACACCAAGAGGAAAAGCTCCACAGTGGTGAAGGAGGGATGGATGGTGCACTACACCAGCCGCGACAACCTGGTGAATGCACACACACACACGCACACACACACACACACACACACACTCGTCCATTCGTCTCCCTGACGATGTGATGTGTGTCCTTGTGTCTTTGCAGAGGAAGAGACATTACTGGAGACTGGACACCAAGAGTCTGACTCTGTTTCAGAATGAAAGTGGAGCCAAGTTTTACAAGGTAATCATCAGCAGCAGCAGCAGCAGCAGCAGCAGCTCCAGTTTCACATGGAGGAGTCGAGTTTCAGACTCTGTCCATCACTGTTTGTTTACAACTGCATTATTCACTCTGGTTTCCCACCAGAGTCTGAGCCGAGTTATTTTGCCCACACCAAAGCCCATAGAGAAAATCAGTGATTTTAGCTCACAGGGACAATCGGAACAAAGGATTTCAAAAGCCGAATTGACATAATAAGATGTTTGTACTCAGTGATGGAGGCAACAGTGGATCAACAACTCCTGTGTGGTGTGATGTTAAAATCACAGATTTTCTCTATGGGCCTTGGTGTGGGAGAGTGAGTGTTTGGGAAAAGTGACCTTAACTGAAGTTTCCTGTTTGAAGAGTTCGTCTAACAGTGAGATAAAGTGGCAGAAGAGCTTTGGCTCAGGTTGAAATGAGTTTTTAAGAAGAATGAAGAATAATCCTCTGGGTGTGTGTGAGGCGATTGTGACGGATGTGACGGGTCGCACTCGGTCTGTGCAGCTCCATCACTTTCCTCCTCCCGCTTTCATCTGGTGACCTGCTGACCTTCACCACAAAGACCAGCAGGAACCGGCCTTTGAAGGTGAGGTCTGAGGGATCTGTGGCTCGCCGCCACCTCGCATACGTCCCGGCCTTTTAATCACAGGGCGACAGGAGGGCGGGGCCAGTGGCACGAACTTGGCAAAACACAAGACGTTCACAGACTCGGCAGAACTTCAAACTTCTCCTTCACACGTTTGATCCGGCAGGGGTCAGAGTTTAAACACCCCATGTCTCACCCCATGTCTCACTTCCTGTCTCCCGTGTCCCCGTCACACTCCAGGAGATCCCGCTCTCCGAGATCCTGCAGGTGGAGCCGGCACAGGACTTCGGCTGCCTGCCGCAGGGCAGCAGACCGCACTGTTTCGAGGTGACCACGGCAAGTGTGGTGTACTACGGCGGTGAGGACGGCGGTGGCGTCGGACTGCACCACAATCCCGTCCTGGCCGCATCCGGCGTGGGGCGGGACGTGGGACAGAGCTGGGAGAAGGCGATCCGACAGGCGCTGATGCCCGTGACGCCAAAGGCCAGTGTGGGCACCGGACCAGGCAAGGACCACAGTGAGTAACACACACACACACTGAGCCTTTAAAGGGATAGTTCAGGACTAGACTCCACTGTGAGTAAAAACATGTCTCACCGTAGTTTCCTGACATGCATTTGTTGCAATCTGCAGACTCACCATTAGATGTCACTACTTCTTGGACACTGGACGACCAAAGTCTACGTCAGTTTGAGTCTACGACATCTTTAAGAACACGTTCACGTCTTTATCTCACTGTGAGACGACTTTGTAAACCACTCACTCTCCCACACCAAAGCCCAGAGAGAAAATCAGTAATTTTAACATCACACACACAGGAGTTGTTGATCCACTGCTGCCTCCATCACTAAGTTCAAATGTCTTATTTTGTAAAATTTGGATTTATGTCAGTGACACAAAGTGACCACACGAGGCAGCAGTAGACCAGCAGCTCTTGTGTCCCCGGCAGCTAAAATCACTGATTTTCTCTATGGGCTTTGGTGTGGGAGAGTGAGTGGTTTACAAACATCAGTTTCCTGTTGGTAAAGTCTGTTTTCAGGCTGGTTGTCAGCAGTAGGGGGCGCTCACAGTTTAGTCCTCATACACACACACACACACTCACACACTCACACAGGGATTTCAGAGGATTTTCGGCTTCACCTCAGGTTAATGTGTTTTTTTAAGTTTCACCACTAAAAGGAGATTTTTGTTTTGTCACTAAACGACTAAAACGGTGGCATTAAAATAATAAATGTTCCACCTGCTCAGTGATTAATGTCAAGCTGCACTTTCCCTCCAAAAATAGACAGCGTGTCAATAAGTTAATGGACGCTGATGTAACCAAGCGGACGAGGTGACGAGACTCAAACAATGATGAGAAGAAACAACACAAACTGATGCAACAACAACACAATCATCAGTTTAACTGATTTATGTGTCATTTACTGCACTTTTACATAACACATTCACAGTCCATATTGATTAATAATTCAAAAATAAATCTCTACGATCAGTTAAATCTGAAAATAAACCAAAAACACTACTGCGATTTTTCACAATAAAAGTCCTCCAGAGACGATGTTATGGGCTTTTATTGTGAAAGAACGCATCATAATGATATCTGATAGATAATTTTTTAAGATTTAAATGGGTTTAAATTCGACCCAACTTTATTTATAAAGCAACAGAACGACAAAATTAAAGCTCTCACATCGTCCCACACCGTCACTGCCTCGTGTCAATAAAGTTATGTAAACGCTCTCTGGACGATGACCTAACCCGTGACCTAAATATGAGAAGGCCGCCCCCTGCAGCAGACTGCAGGTATTGATTACAGAGCGATGACCCGATCAAAGCCGCCGCCCCGGATCTGATCGGAAATCAATATTAGCTCGTCAGGATTTCCTGCGCACACACGACTGCCCTCGGCTGCGTTTCTTTTTTTAACGTCAGAGTGAATTAACGCAGCTGTGTCACACACACACACACACACAGACAGGAAACGGAGGCTTTTATTTTGGTGAAATAGTTGGTAACAGCGTGTGGTTTCCTCACGTCAGGTTTTGATCTCGGCTGGAAATCCATCGACTCGCTCGTTGTCCAACAAAGAAACAGGAAATTAGGTTTAAATGATTCCAGAAGGTTAAGAAAATAAAAGCGCGCACACACACACACACATGCATTTTGTTTTCTCTCCTCAGAAGAAATTTCCATGAGCATATCAGTGTCCAACTCCCAGATCCAAGAGAACGTGGTGAGTCACGGTTTGAACTTTTTATTCGCGTCAGGAACGCGTTTGTCTGGCTTTTATTTTGGAATAAAACACACACACACACAACCTGTGTTTGACTTTAAATGTGAACATTTTCTACTTTCTGTCATTTTTCAGCTTCATAAATGTGAATATTTTCAGTTTTCTTTGCTCCATAAAGAAAGAAATCATTAAAAAAAACGGAGTAAATTTTGTGTTTGTGGACAAAAACAAAGACGTCTAAGTCTCTGTGTCATTCAGGACATCAGCTCAGTCTATCAGATCTTCGCTGACGAGGTTCTTGGCTCGGGACAGTTTGGGATCGTGTACGGAGGTGAGGCTCTCAAACCAAACAAACCAGTAACAATGTTAAACTGAATGACACTGTAAAAACGAGCGCCGTCGTCGTCCTCTGCAGGGAAACACAGGAAGAGCGGCAGAGACGTCGCCATCAAGATCATCGACAAAATGAGGTTCCCCACCAAACAGGAGAGTCAGCTGAGGAACGAGGTGGCCATCCTGCAGGTAACCACACACACACACACACACACACACAGCGCCCCCACCTGGCGACGGCAGGAAAGCACACGTGTTTTCTTCTCCCCGTCAGAACCTGCATCACCCCGGCATCGTGAACCTGGAGTGCATGTTCGAGACGCCGGAGCAGGTGTTTGTCGTCATGGAGAAGCTGCACGGCGACATGTTGGAGATGATTCTGTCGAGCGAGCGGAGTCGTCTACCCGAGCGCCTCACCAAGTTCCTGGTCACGCAGGTGAGCCACGCCCACCGGCTCCGCCTCTCTGATGTCGACATCTTCTACGTGAAGTCGTTCCCTCTGGCGTGGAGGTCAGGTCTGGCGAAAAATGCGATGTTGGCGTAGTTCGTTGCTGGAGGGCTCTACGGCGTAACCGCGTCCTCAACTTAACAGGAAGTGGGTTATTTGGAATTTTGCCGTCCATTTTGGAGATTTGCACCTTTGTGAATGAGCGAACTCGTCCGAGCGCGTTTGTCGTACCGACAAAAAAACGCACCGATCTGTAATCGACACATCAAAGGCTCTCCACGTTATGGCGAATTTCTAGTATTGGCCCACGAAACAGGAAGGACCATAACCGTGGCCTCAACTCAACAGGAAGTCGGCCATTTGGAATTTTGGCGTCCATTTTGGCGTTTTGCTCCCTACGTAAACAAGCTAGTTTTCTATTATTTTGGTGAAGATAATCGCGATGTTGTTTGTGGTTTCCATGCCGTGTTGATGATGGGAGTTCTTCTGCAGATCCTCGTCGCTCTCCGACATCTTCACTTCAAGAACATCGTCCACTGCGACCTGAAGCCCGAGAACGTCCTGCTGGCCTCGGCGGAACCGTTCCCTCAGGTGAAACTCTGCGACTTCGGCTTCGCTCGGATCATCGGGGAGAAGTCTTTCCGCCGCTCGGTGGTAGGCACGCCGGCGTACCTGGCGCCGGAGGTTCTCCGCAGCAAGGGCTACAACCGCTCGCTGGACATGTGGTCGGTGGGCGTCATCATCTACGTCAGTCTGAGCGGGACGTTCCCCTTCAACGAGGACGAGGACATCAACGACCAGATCCAGAACGCCGCCTTCATGTACCCGCAAAACCCGTGGAAGGAGATCTCGGAGCAGGGTGAGACATCGCGGTCATGAAGGACCGAGATCTTCTGCTGAAAGTGTGGTTGTATGAAGTTCTGACGACGTCAGTTAGAGAGGGATTTTGGCTTTTTACTGAAGGGTTGCCGGTTCGAATTCCAACAAGGCAAGAGCTGTGATGCCCCTGAGCAAGATCCCATGAAGTCCACGATGTTTTAAGAACACGTTCACGTCTTTATATCACTGTAAACCACTCACTCTCCCACACCAAAGCCCATAGAGAAAATCAGTGATTTTAGCTGGCGGGGACACAGGAGCTGCTGGTCCTCTGCTGCCTCGTGTGATCACTTTGTGTCACTGTGGTCAATCTGAACAAAGACTTTCAAAAGCCGAATTGACAAAATCAAACATTTGAACTTAGTGATGGAGGCAGCAGTGGATTAACAACTCCTGTGTGTGTGTGTGTGTGTGAGATGTTTCTCTGTGGGCGTTTCACTGACTGTGTCGTTTGTGTTTACAGCCACAGATCTGATCAACAACCTGCTGCAGGTGAAGATGAGGAAGCGCTACAGCGTGGACAAATCGCTGAGTCACCCCTGGCTACAGGTAACGAAAACGTCACGTCGCAAACAAACGGCCACGCCCCCTCCCTCCCCAAAGTGTCCATGTTCCTCAATCTCGCGATACTACGCCGATGTAGCATCAAATCTGTTTATAACTGAAGGAAACAAGATTTATTCTCACTGTAAACTTCAGCCTCACGTCTGTGATCTTTGTCCCGTCAAAGAATACGTAGTAGTAGTTTGTTGAATGGCCACTTGGGGGCGGTGTTAATCGTCTTAATCACTAGTTTCAGGTCATTCAGAGGAAAATCCCTGACTGAAAAGCGTCAGGAAAACATCTTTATGTACAGATTGTTTTTCGCTAATGGTTACCTTGTCGTGACTCCGCCCCCCCTCCCCCCGCAGGACTACCAGACCTGGCTGGACCTGCGCGAGTTTGAGACGCGGCGAGGCGAGCGCTACATCACTCACGAGAGCGACGACGCCCGCTGGGAGGAGCACGCCGACGAGCGCGGCCTCTACTGCCCCAGACACTTCATCATGTCCCCGAACCTGGACGACATGGACGAGGACCCCTAGTGGCCACAAGCGGCAGAGTCCGAGGACAGAGGCCTGTTGTCACCTGTTGCCGTCGAGACGGTGTGGTAACCACAGCGCCGTGGTCAGTGAGCTCCGTGCAGGAAACTGTCTTAAGGAAATCAGGTCCATTTTGTTTTTTGAGTTCTTCTACAACTGTGAAGTGAAATGTGAGTAAATAAATGTTCAGTCTCTTTCAGGACTGAGTTCACCGGCACAAAAACTGAGACGCGAGAGACTGAAATAAACCCAGACTTTCTTGTTAATCCGTGCAGAGGACGAGACGGGTGTTGTCACATGTTTTAGAAGAAACACAAACGTTGTTTTGAAGTGTGTCATGTGACACAAACCAGCCTGAGGAACGTGTGAACGTCTTTATCTCACTGTGAGACAGGAAACTGAAGTTTGTAAACCACTCACTCTCCCACACCAAAGCCCATAGAGAAAATCAGTGATTTTAACATCACACACACAGGAGTTGTTGATCCACTGCTTTTGTCAATTTGGCTTTTGAAATCCTTTGTTCAGATTTTCCTCAGTGACACAAAGTGACCACACGAGGCAGCAGAGGACCAGCAGCTCCTGTGTCCCTGCCAGCTAAAATCACTGATTTTCTCTATGGGCTTTGGTGTGGAAGAGGGAGTGGTGACTGTGTCAGTATCTCATTCAACCACACTTAAAAACATGTGAACTTGCCCTTTAAGAAGTTGTGAATGGGTATGGGACAATATATGATTTTATCGGGCAATAAATAGTGACTTTACTTTATCGTGAATGGAGAAAATTGCTCATATTTTACATGAAATTACTTAAAAATGCTTGGTATGTTTCAAACTACCACAAGGGGAGCCAAAAAAAACTTTGGTCAGGAAATGTGTGATAAATAAAACTTTATATCGTCCTTTCCTCAGTTACGATAAAGTTTAGACTTTGCACTATTGCGAAAATCTTTAAATCAGAATTTTGATGTTTTTGTTTGTTCATCCTCAAAAGTATAAAATTATTTGTGTTTGTTTTTCATTAAAATCAAAATTAAATTTCTTACATTTTCACTAATGTTGAATTCGCAACACTTGCTTGATTTGTCCAGCAGGTGGCGTCAAGTACGGTGGAGTTATTTTGTCAAAACGCACACTTTATTTTACACTTTTGCAGAGAAACAGTTTCATTTCTTTCTCTTTGTTTTTGTGCTATTTGTCTTTTTTTTTGTTTTTCTGAGAAGAAAAAAAACAGCCTGAGAATTTATGTCCCGTTTTATATTTTTGCAGGAAATATTTGCGTTTTGTGGAAGATTTTTGATGCTAAAACATTAAAAAGCCGAACTTTGAGAAACGTCTGTGTTTCACATTTAAACGGAAAATAAAGTTTGTTTACGTGACATTCCACAAAGATGTTCTCACAGGATTTTACCGAAGTTTGTCTTTGTTTAATTGATAAAGGAAGTAAAATGCATTTCTGTTGTCGCATTGTTTAGTTTAGCGTTTATTTCTGATTTCCTGGAGCCAAAGAAAGACCTAGAAATACACCGACCTAACATTAGGCAAAAATATTAGCTTTTTTTTTTTTTTTTGACAAAATCCAGGACATTTTTGAGTTCCTGAAGATTCTTTTCTGCGAGATCCAGTCCATGTTTTGTGAGATCTCGCAAACATTTTGACATTTTGCGAGAATTCGCAAACAAACAAAAGGTTTTTTGATTGAGCAATAGTTTGGGTAAATCCACCACGCGTGTTTGAGCGCTCACCAATCTTTAGCAACGCACCGTAGAAGGTTTTTGTGACGTCCTGCAAACTTTTGTGCAAAGTCCTGTACAGTTCACAAAATTATTTTGCGAGATCTCGTACGTTTTTTTTTTGGTGAGATTATGCAAAAGTTCGGCAGACTCCCACACGTGTTTTGTGAGATCTCGCAAAATTTTGTCAAAGTCCAGTACGTTCTGTGAAATCCTGGACATATTTTGCGAGATCCTGTACGTGTTTTCGTGAGATTACGCAAACGTTTTGAGAAATCACTTAAAGGTTTTGTGAAATCTGGATACTTTTTCGAGTTATTTTGAGATCTCGCAGGTTTTTCTGAGATCTCGTACATCGCAGATTCTTTGAAGAGCCGACAAAGGCTTCACGAAATCCCTTTCAACGCTTTGTGAGATTTTGCAAAGCACATATTTTTAAAAAGTAATGAAAATAAAGGAAAACAATCCCGGCCTAATCCACCATCTACATATTAATATTGTGTTTGATCTCAGATGTGCGACTTGTTAGTGGAGCCACGTCTTTAACATCCTGTCACTTTTTCCACGTGTGAGTCACACTCGTCAAAGTAAATGAAAAAAAAGAAGAAGGAAAGCAGGACGTTTGGAAACCATCTCTTAATTAACCTGAAGTCCTGAACCTGATCTGCTGTCGGAGACCCCCCCCCCCACACACGTGAAACCTGACCTTTAAATCGTCCCCACACAGCAGCAGCAGCAGCTAATTGTTTCCAGCTGAAGACGGAAGCAGCCGAGCGAGCCACGTAGGACGACCCAGGGGCAGGAAAAACATCTGACCTTTGACCTAAGGTGCCGACACGGTTCATCAGGTGTCGGACGTTTCAAGATCGGGCAGAAAAATAAAAACAACACACTTTCACATCAGGATTTCAATTTCAAATAAGTGAAGTTGGACAAGGACTGTTGTTCCATAAATGAGGGACATTGTTTGTCCATTTGTACGAACACTGTACGTTCAACTCTGTGTCAGTTTAAGTCTACGATGTCTTCAGAACACGTTCATGTCTTTATCTCACTGTGAGACAGACTTTTCCAACAGGAAACGGAAGTTTGTAAACCACTCACTCTCCCACACCAAAGCACATAGAGAAAACCAGTGATTTTTACATCACAGCACACAGGAGTTGTTGATCCACTGCTGCCTCCATCACTAAGTTCTAATGTCTTATTTTGTCAATTCAGCCTATAAAGTCATTCATTATGATTGAAGTCAGAGACACAAAGTGACCACATGAGGCAGCAGTGGACCAGCAGCTCCTGTGTCCCCGTGAGCTAAAATCACTGATTTTCTCCATGGGGTTTGGTATGGGAGATTTTTCTAGGTGAGTCTGTTGTTACATGGCTGAACAGCAGAGGGCGCTCACAGAGCAGACTTCACTAACGACGACATGTTTCTGAAATTCTCTGAAGTTCCTTCAGGAGAAGCTGAGCTCGGTGAATCCGGCCACCGGCAGCTGCAGCGGACTCTTCTTCTCCAGCTTCAGTCCCGAAACTTTCTCCGGTTTGGCGAAGCGACTGCGGTGCAGGAGGCCCAGGAAGTGGAAGCGCTCGCCCATGTGGGCGGAGTTAGTCAGCATGTCGTAGCTGCTGATCAGCTGCTTCCTGGTGGAGGCGTCGCTGCAGTTCCTCAGCAGAACCTGCGGAGAGGAGCAAGACTCTTCATCACAGACCTGGACCTGGACCTGGACCTGGAAACCAAAACATCTCACGTTAGACTCACCTGCAGTCGTGCGTCGATGCCCATGTTTTTCAGGAACGTCCTCTGAGTGACGGGCCCCAGACAGGCCACGCCCACTCCAGCCATCCTCCGCAGGAAGCTGAAGTCCACGTCGGCGGTGAGGTCGGCTGAGCCGGGCGAGGTCAGGACGTCGTGGAGCTGGTGACCTCTGAACCCCTGAGGAAGAAAAAAAACTTTCCCATGAGCCTCGCTGGTTTACATATTCACGCAGTTAAAGTGAGTTTCCTGTAGCCTTGCGAAGTCGTAAAAATCGCGTTTATGTATGGCGTCACAGCTGCGATAAGAACGGACCAAAACCCTGCCGCTATCTTGTGGTCGGAACTCACGCAACTTTCACCGCTATTCGCACTTTTGCTGCCGTTGTTTCACGTTAAATAATTCGCACACATAGTACCGTGTCATTTTTAAATCGCAGACGTGTTGCGATGTTCTTTGTGTTCTCAGAAATAACACGTAGAGCGTTGTTAGCGACAGGCATTTATATGTCTGTGCCTTCAACTTCTCGGCGTGAGCCTCGTAAACTCGTCCCGACTTCCGATAAATTAAAGGAAACACCTCATTTGTAGCAGTTGCTCTTTCAGAATATCATTTTTATTTATTTATTTATTTCTTAAATGTAATAATAAATAAAAAAACAGAGCAGCCATTTTGAATTGTGACGTTCAAACCACTTGGAATGAACTTCAGGGGGCGCTAGAGACGAAATATCATGACAAAAACAGTAATTATGGGCTGTTTTTTGCCCCTGAGTGTTGTAGACGTTTAGACAGAGGGAGAGGAGGAAGGGGCGGAGCTTGTTGAGCCTAGTTTCCTCTGCATCTGCAGAAGAAGAACTTCACCGTTTCCTACAACTGTCGCCGAGGACGAGACTCAGACCCGTCGCTGACATCCACGTGTCAAACACCGTAATCACCATTTTATTCATGTAAACTGCTGCTTTTTTTATCATGGATCAAGTTATTTATTTGTCCTTCACTTAAAACAAATCTAATGATGTACTTTTTAATAACCTAAATTCTGTTTTACAATCTAATTTAAAACTAAACGGAATCTTTTTTAGATTTAAATGTTTCCCGACATAAACTCAGGAAAACGTCCAGATAAATTCGCCACAAATGTCTCGCGATGTTTGTCGTTCAAACTTAAAAAGTCAAAGATTCAGTTTTTAAAACACAGGACGTGAAAATTGTATTTAACGGTGATTTTATTTATTCACACGTTCACAGTATGGTGTGAACAGGTGATTTACTGCAAGTAAATACAACAACGGGAGTTAAATGAAGCTGTTCCGAGTTGGAAATCCATAAATTCTGCGTCCCAACTTCAAATAAAACGGACACTGAGAGGCTCAACGCTGCCCTCTACAGAAGTAAAACATGGTAAACTCGTATTTTTAAACCCGCACACAAACGTCGTCGTACCCTGAACGTATCGGTCTTGGTTCCGTCATGGCCATAGTCTGCGATCAGTGCCGCGCCGCCGCCTTCTACGATCCGCCGCACCAGCTGCTGGACAATGACCCCGCCCTCTGCACACACCTCCACATGGTCCCGCCTTTCGTCTGCCTGAAACACACACAAACAACTTCAGCCTGAATTATAAACATCAAATATTAATTCTATTTCTGGGAAGCTGGTGTTTTTTGTCGCTAGGAACAAATGTGTCGGTTTTTGAGAGAGACAATTCTAACAATTCAAAAATTTGAGATACATTTATTCAACACAGACAAACAGAAAGTCCCTGGGATCTCTGACGGGCCCTCCTCGTCTGTCAGATTATCAGGTGCATGTTTCTTACGTGGACGAGTGTGGACGAGGCGAGTGTCGGCGACGGCGCGATGACGAACCTCAGCTGCTCCGGCTTCTCCGGGTCGATGTCGACCATCACCTCCCTCCAGCCTTTCTCTGTCCTCTGTCCACAACAAACAAAGCTTATTTCTGTCAGATATTCTTACAAACCAACAAATAAACAATCACATCCAAACACTGAGCTTTAATTCTGGTCATTTTACGTCATCAGAATCTTCAAAATGTGGTAAAACTGACATTGTATCACAATTTAACCGCAAAAAAAAAGCCACTTTCCAGTCTTAGTTCGCCGCTAACCTAAAAGTTCAAACTGTTCCTTTAAACACTTTGTTTATCGTTTGACTTTTCAGTTCCAAAAGTAAAGAAAAATCCAGAAATCACTTTCCTGCAAGACAGGAATTTCAGTCATGTTACTTTAGCACCATCTGGTGGGGAAGCAGGGTATAAACCACATGATTCCAGTTATTCACACAGGCAGGACGCTGAAGAGAAGCAAACTAATAAATGCTAATGAAATGACGTTAAAGTGACACAAACGTCGTAAAACAGACCTGAAACTTGTGGACGGGCAGAGCGTCGAAGAACTCGTGAGCGAGGAAGACGCTGAAACCTGCAATACAAAGAGAGGAAAACCACTCACGTTCCCACACCAAAGTCCATCGAGAAAATCAGTGATTTTAGCTCGCTGGGACACAGGTTTAGCTTCTACCTGTGGGGATGTCGTCTAACCGGCGGTACCACGACACCGGGAGTCCGGCCGCAGTTTCCCCGCTGCGGTAAACCGGCTCGTCCTCGGCGTCTGCCTCACGGCTGCTGGTCCCAGTCAGATTCTGGGCCTGAAGTCGACTCAGAGTCGGACTCACCTCGACCAGGTGGAGGGAGACGGAGGCATCACCCAGCACTGACCGCAGCTGACTGAACACCTGAGAGGAAGGCAATTTCTGTGATTTTCAGCTTCTTAAATGTGAATATTTTACTTTCTGTGATTTTCAGCTTCTTAAATGTGAATATTTTACTTTCTGTGATTTTCAGCTTCTTAAATGTGAATATTTTCTGCTTTCTTTGCTCCATAAAACATAGAAATCATTCAAATTGAATCATTTTGTGGACAAAAACAAGACGTTTGAGAAACATCATCATTTCCAGAGTTTGACAAACACTGATCAATATTTTTCTGATATTTCACAGAACAAACGAGTCCTTGATTAAAGGAGAAAACAATCCACAGATTAGCTGATCACGACAATAACCGTCGAGAGGCAGTTCTTACTCTGATGATGTCACAGGCCAACGATCCTTTCCCAGGTCCGAGTTCGACGAGCTGCAGCTGCTCGGGTCGACCCGCTCCCATCCACTCACTGATGACCCACACGCCCAGCAGCTGCACAGGAAGTTAAAAAAACACATTCAACCTTCATGTAAATACATCAACACTTTGTTTATTTTGTCTTCCTTTCTCACTTCTCCAAAAATCTGGCTGATCTCTGGTGACGTGATGAAGTCTCCGTCTGGTCCCAGCATGTTGTTCTTCACGTAATAACCCTTAAAGAGAGAGAGAGAGAGAGAGAGAGAGCGAATCAGCCTGAGCTGTGTTTACAGTTTTTATTTTTCTGAAGTCTGTGAAGAGTAAACTCACCGTCACAGGGTTGGTCAGCACCTCCCTCATGTACTCGGCCACCGAAATCGGACCTGTGGCTTTTATTTTGGACGTCAGGTGACGCAGAATCGACGGTGGAGGCTTTTCCTGGTCGTCTGGTGAAGAGCTGCAGAAGAGTCTGAGCTGAGCTGATCGCCATCGCACTGTCACACACACACAGACATGAAAAAAACAGGTACTAATGTCTGACTATTTTCATAGTTGATATCATAAAACATCAAGAAATGGTGGACTTGTTTATTTTATTTTATTGTTTAACAACTGATCAAAATCAGGGATGCACAATTTATTACCGAAAAATATTAATATTTTCTCCAAAAATCAAACCATCCACATATATTTCATAATAATGTGCACAACATTTTTAATGTAATACTGTTCTGATCAACATTGATATTAAAATAGAGCTGCATGATTCATTAACGACCACATTAATCGTAGACTATTTTGCCACTCGTTTATTTGAGTGAGTTTTTTGAAAATCTAACTATTGAATAAACTGAAAATGAATGAATATAAAGATAAAGACTGATATTATTTGAATGTGGTGTTTTCATGATGCAGATTATATCCTTTTAAAGGAATCTCTGAGAAATTATCTGATAATAGTTCATTAATAATCAATCAATATCACATTTAAATGAATTTTAAATCATAATCTCACCTGCTGCTGAGGAACTGCAGACTCTTCTGAGCAGCTGCTGTGTTTTAGCACTTAGAAAAATCATCTTTCTGCTGATTATTCATCTGATTTTACCTGATAAAAGTACACAAACAACCTTTCACCTCTCAAACAGCATTAGGTGCTAACAGGTTAGCATTAGTCACGTTAGAAACATGTGGGGTCACGTGACAAGACGCAGAAAACTCACACACTGAGACAAAAGTCTTTACTTCACGCACGCGATTTAAAACGTGCGTGGATTAATTTGCGTTAGTCCGACGTTTACAGAAATGAAAAGCTACAGAGTTGTTGTGTATGAGCTAAACGCTAATGCTAACTTCAACTCTGAGATTGCGATGATGCAAAAGATTTAACATCTGGTTATTTTCCAGAATAAAATAGCGGAAATACACATTCAAATGCTTTAAATGTTTAAATAACTCTCAAATACTTATATAGAAACTAAAAATAACGTATAATAATTATCAAAAAGAATAAACATCCAATAAAAGTAACGATCAAACGCCCCAACAATTCATAAACAGGCGTTTGTTCATTTTATTTTGAAAATACATTTCATTTCCTGTATTTGTTTTTTACAGTCAACTTGACAACAAGCTCCTTGACTGGATGACCTTTAGTGACGTAACCAAACAACACAACAACACATTTTTAAAAGGAAAGCAAGCAATATATTTCGTGTATTATGTAAATTCACTGCTGTAAAATTGAATCACGGACAAAAATGTATAACAAACTATTATTATTATTGTACCCGGAAGCGCTGACGTGACGTCGCTTACTTCTTCCGGTTCACGCTCCTCACGCTGTCGCGAGCATGGCAGCGAAAAACAACCATCGCAGGAAACACAAACCCGCATTTAAAGCGAGTTTTAAGGCCGAAGAATTAGAGCCGGAGGCCGAGAATGGCGACGGAGAGGGGGACGAAGAAGCGGCAGCTGACGGAGGTGAAGGAAAAGCGGGAGAAAACGACGACGAGTTCAGCCTGGACGAAGTTCTACGGCTGGGAGGAACACAGGTGAGGAAAAATCTGACACCGTTCAGAACCTCATAGAGTTTAACTGTTTTAAAATAAGTTGCCACAATTCAGAACCTGATGTACTTTATTCTAATATTTGATTTTAAAATGTCCTTGTGCAGGTGCATTGTTCCTCCCCTCCCTCAAACCTTTTTTTCCTCTGTTTACAGGCCGATTATATTCTTCTCGCCGCCATCGACGACTCCAAAGAGCTCGTCAATGGAGGTAAGAAAGATGCCATAGATGATCTGGAGGAGGGCGAGCTGGCGAAATTCATCAACAAACTGGGCTTTGGCGCTTTTGCGGGTCAGAACATCATCGCAGAGGAGCCAGAGGCCGACGACGCTGGGGGCTCTGGTGAGAAGGAAAGTAAAAAAGCAAAAAACAAGAAAACGTCAGCAGAAGAAGAAGAAACATCCAGTGGTCTGAAGAAAGTCGTCAGTGACCTGCAGGAAGTGAGCAAACAGAAGGCCAAGAAGACGAAAGACGCTCAGGCAAGAAAAAAGACCAAGCAGAACCTGAATGTGTTTGAGTTTCAGCAGAGACAGAACCTGCTCATCAAACCTGGAGGGAAGTGGTTCGACCTGGAATATACCACCGAGGGTTCGTCCACGCCGCAGGATCCGCAGCTTGTCTCCAAGTACAAGACGTTGGCTCAGCAGCTGTTTGAGGCGGAGGTGGAGCTCTACAAGAGCAAGAAGGTCCTGCAGAAAGGGGCCAACTCCCACTGGATGAAGACGGTCGTCTCCTCCGGCGTGCTGGCCGACAGGATGGCGGCCATGACGGTCCTGATCCAGGACGCTCCAGTGCACACGGTGGATCACGTGAGTAACCTGGTGTCCATGGTGAAGAAGAAGGGCAGCAGGAGGATGGGTCTGATGGCTCTGGACACACTGCGAGAGCTGCTGCTGTCCGACCTGCTGCCGGAGAACAGGAAGCTCCGCGCCTTCGCCCAGCACCCGTTTGACCAGCTGGAAGAGAAAGCCAGTGGCAACCGCGACTCCCGCGACCGCCGCCTTGTCCTCTGGTACTTCGAGCACCAGCTGAAGCACCAGGTGGCCGAGTTCGTGGCGGCGCTGGACTCGGTGGCTCACGACACGGTGGCGGCGACCAAGGCGAAGGCACTGGCCACCGCCCACGAGCTCCTCTGCGGCCGCCCCGAGCAGGAGAAGGCTCTGCTCAACCAGGTCGTCAACAAGCTGGGAGACCCCGAGTACAAGACGGCGGCCAAAGCCACCTACCTGCTGGAGACGCTGCTGCACAAACACCCCAACATGAAGGTGGTGGTGTGCTGCGAGGTGGAGCGGCTCATGTTCCGGCCCAACATCGCCGCCAAAGCGCAGTACTACGCCGTCTGCTTCCTCAGCCAGGTGCTGCTGAGCCACGACGAGGCCGAGCTTGCCGCCAAACTCATCACCATCTACTTCTCCTTCTTCCGCGCCTGCGTCAAGAACAAGGACATCGAGTCCAAGATGCTGAGCGCGCTGCTGTCGGGCGTGAACCGGGCGTATCCGTACGCTGGCGCCGGCGACGAGAAGGTGAAGGAGCAGCTGGACACGCTGTTCAGGGTGGTCCACCTGGTGAAGTTCAACACGGCCGTGCAGGCGCTGATGCTGCTCTTCCAGGTGATGGACTCACAGCAGACCGTCTCTGACCGGTATTACGTCGCCCTCTACAGGTAAAACTCACACCTGCAGCTCCATGTCTCTGTGGTGGATCATCGAGATTTTACTAATAATTAACATGAAATGCAGGAATATTACGTTGTTTTACGTCAGATAATGATGTCGGTGATTTTAACATCACACACACAGGAGTTGTTGATCCACTGCTGCCTCCATCACTAAGTTCAAATGTCTTATTTTGTCCAGCTTTTCTTCATTCACATTTACTTCAGTGACACACAGTGACCACACGAGGCAGCAGTAGACCAGCAGCTCCTGTGTCCCTGTGAGCTTAAATCACTGATTTTCTCTGTGGGGTTTGGTGTGGGAGAGTGAGTGGGTTACAAACTTGAGCTTCCTGTTGGAAAAGTCTGTCTCACAGTGAGATGAAGACATGAACATGTTCTTATAACACGTCTTTCTTCTTCTGCAGGAAGTTGTTGGACCCTGGTCTGTCGTCGTCCTCCAGACAGAGCATGTTCCTCAACCTCCTGTACAAGTCTCTGAAGGCCGACATCGTGCTGCGGCGGATCAAAGCCTTCGTCAAGCGTCTGCTGCAGGTCAGCGCCGAGCAGAGCGCCAGCTTCGCCTGCGGCGCCCTCTTCCTGGTGTCAGAGGTCATGAAGGCCAAGCCCGGCCTGAAGATCCTGCTGCAGGAGACCGAGGCGAGAGAACGTTTTTTTTTTCACCCGTTTTTTCTTATGTAAATGTGTCATTATTTTATTATACATAATCATTATTTATAATTTATTTATTACATCATATTTTATTAGTTCAAAAGTCTTTTATTGTGGAAACTAAGATTGTTTATTTTGTAGCAACAAAGTAAATTCATTACATCGCGTTAAACGATTGATTTGAATTCAAGAATGTGGAGCAAAGGAAATCGAGATGAGTTTGAAAGAGAAACAGCATTTTTCAAAAGATACAGACGTTTAGTTTTGATTGTCATGGTGAATTTAAATGTATTAGTATCGTATTTTTTTTAATTAAATCAAAAGTTAACTAAAGGATTTAAAGTCGTCATGGTTACACTTTGTTTTGTAACGTTGTTGTTCTTGTCAGGACGGAGAGGAGGAGGAGTTTAAAGATATGGCCGAGGAAAACGATGATGAAGAGGAGAACTTTGTGGACGCAGATAAAGTCCAGGAAGGAGGAAACGCTGAGTCGGCACACGCTAAACCTGCTGCATCATGGGTTCATCACCACAACCTGGAAGGTGTGTGTGTGTGTGTGATACAGTTTACGATAAAATTGACATTTACCGTACTCCATGTTGTTGTCGTAACGATTTATTATTTTTCATGTTTTCAAAACTTCACTTCCTGTTTAGCATCGGGAGGGAAAGCGGCGCAGACGTACGACCCGCTGCACAGAAACCCGATGTTCTGCGGCGCGGACTACACAACGCTGTGGGAGCTACAGCGGGTACGACTAACGTTAGCGGCGCAGGGTCACGACACATCGATATATATATATATATATATATATATATATGCTTTGCCTTTAAAAAGAAATAATTTATTAAACTGTGGTGTTTTCGTGATTCTTTTTTGTGCCTTTTTTTGAATCTATACTGTTTGATTTTTGACGTCTAAATCTGCTGCGACTTTTGTACGAGCTTTTCTTGTCATTTTACCATACTGAGACTATTTTAATTTTTTTGCGACTGTTTTAGACACATTGCTACGCTATTAACTTTTCTGTGGCAAAATGTGTTTTGGGATTTTACGACTTACATTTGACGTGTTTTTTGACATTTTGTTGTTTTTTGTAGCTTTTATTAAAAAGTTTTGATTTCTTTTTTTTCCAGCTCTCGCTGCACTTTCATCCGTCTGTGTCGCTGTTTGCAAAAACAATCCTGCAGGTAAAAATTAAATAATTGTACTTTTTATTATTATTGTTATTGTATATAATGTTGATGATGATGATTTTGTTGATGTTTCTTCCTCAGGGCGGAGTCATCCTGTACTCTGGGGATCCACTACAGGATTTCACTCTCACTCGCTTCCTGGATCGATTCGTCTTCAGAAACCCGAAACAGCTGAAGGGACAACGTGAGCAAAAAATATCTCTTTCATCATTTCACAGCTGATGATGTTTATTTTGCATGTTTGGTCGTAAAATACACAGATTTTCACAATATTTCATGTTTTTTTATCAACACAGTCTAGTAAAATATTTTTTTTCATTTGACACATTAAGTGACAAAATGTTATGATGTTTTTGACACAGCGATAAATGATTTTTTACAATATTTCATGTTTTTTTGTTACATTCCTGTTGAATATCATTGAAAAGTCTTGTAATAAAAGTCGTTTTTGCTTTGATCAGAAAACACAGACTCTGCCGCGCTGAGGCCCAAACACAAGTCACGGTTCAACTCTGTACCCGGTGAGAAGTTAGTTACTGTGTTACGTTTGTGTTACGTTTGTGTCGTTTTGTTGTTAGATCTGGTTTTGACTGTTTGTGTCTCTGGTCTCAGTGAACTGTGACGAGTTTCTGTCTAAAGAAGAAAGTCAGATTCCTGTGGACGAGATTTTCTTCCATCGGTGAGTCACTGACTTTTATCTTCTGTATTCATCGGATCACGTTTGACAGGAAGTTAATCACCAATTTATCGTTTTTATAGTAATCAGAGATTAGATGAGTTTTTACGTTGTTGTTGTTGAAGACTTTTTTTTTAACAAAAAATGTTTCCTTTTTTTTGTTTTGTGACGTACACTTGTCACCCTGATAGTAATCTTAAACTAGATTAGATTAGACTTTATTTTAGAGCATAGAAATGGAACAAAATGTCTAAACATATATAATAAAGATTAACAAGGTTCTTTGACACTGACGTCGTCTCGTCAGATTCTTTAAGAAACGTCGTCAGGAGAAACAAATCCGTCGTCCGCGCAGAGACGGAGACGACGAGAGCGTGGACGACGTGGACGACGAGGAGTTTGAGAAAATCCTCGGTGAGTGACGCAGACGTGCCGAGGCGCTTCCCACAACTTCTGTAAAGAGTCGGCAAACTTTTTCTTTTGTTTTTTTTTTTAAAATGTAATATTTGGTGTGTGGCTTTTGTTGTTGGTCAGATTCGTGTGAAGGAGACTCGTATTTCACCGACCTGGGCAACAACGATCTGGACTTCGCAGGGTGAGTCTTCAGCTTTTAGTCGCATTTTTTTGTTTTGTGTCGCAACAGAAAACCTACGATACAACGTCAGAGAGTTGACCATGTTTTTACGTGTAGCCAAACGTCAAAAGGTTCAGCAAATACTATATTACGACATGTTTACCTTTTTACGTTACTACACCTTCACGTTTTGGAAAATGTCTTTTTTTTTCTTACTCTATGATTAAAAAAATACGGTCTTACGGCGGGGGAGGTGGAACGATACCGTAAAATATCGCAATATTATATCGCCTTTTTGCATATAATGTTTTTTAACTGATGTTACAAATGAATAAAAAAAATCAGTCCACTAGATGGTGCCAAAGTGCTCACTCTCACTGGAGCTGTGTGAAAAGATTGCAATTTATGATTTTGTATTTGTATTTATGACTCTGTATTTTGCGATACACCGGTTTCTCCGGTGATTCCCATGTCGTCCTACATTCTTACGTTTTCACTTTTTTGACTTCCTTCTGAAATCGTATACTTCGATGTCGTAGGAAAACGTTTGTAAATTCTTTGACAACTTGCCATAAATTAAAAAAAAACGATTTCAATTTTTTTTTTTTACGATGTTTTTGGCGTCTCACTCGGAGGTTTTAACGATGTTTTTACATCATTTTATGGTCTGCCGATTTTCTTTCGTTCTGTCTAAAAACGATTGTGACAAACATCAGAAAAACTTTTCAAACATTTGTTTTAATTGAATCTGTTTCTCAGGTGTTTTTTTTTTTTGATTCCTGACTTTTTTTTCTCGTCGTTTCTCAGGAATGTGAAGAGTAAAAAAGGAAAGAAAGACGCCGACGACTCAGACGCCGATGACTCGGACATGGACGACGACGACCTGGACGACGAGGAGGTCTCTCTGGGCAGCATGGACGAGGAGGACTTTGGAGACGAGCTGGAGGACGAGGGCGGGGCTTTCATGGACCCAGACGGAGGCGGAGAAGACGACGACGACGAAGAAGACGAAGGCAGTAAATAAATAAACAGACAAATGTTTTCTGTTAGTTTGAAACAATGATTTAAACCTTATTCTTTATCGTTTCTTTGCTCTTTTTCAGCTCCAGAGTTTGATGACGATGTTGCGTTCGATGGTGAGAACGATTTCATTGACACTTAAATGTCTTCATCACACACTAATAACTCAAAGTTTAATGTTTTATATGCAACAAAAAACAACTTTGTGCAACAAACTCATGCAAAACAAATTTTCCAGATTCAGACGATGAAACAGAAGCTCCAGACGTCACTCCTCAAACCAGGAAGGGGAAGAGGAAATCATCGGAGGAGCTCAACTTCTCTGGATCCTTCTCTGGTCAGCGACGAGATTAGATAATCTACCGTATTTGACGCATCAAAATCATCCCGTTTGTTTCATTTTAATGTGCTATTTTCTTTCTTCTCACAGACTCTAAATCAGGGAAGAAGAAGAAAGGAAAGAAAGACGGAGCCATGTTTGCTTCAGCTGAAGAGGTGAGATGAAAATGATTGTCTCCTAATCTCATGTAGTAATAATAATAATAATAATAATAATAATAAAAAAAAGTGTCAGACCTTGAATGTGGTTTCAGTACTGCTGTTAAAAACCACAAATATAACGCGTGGAAATGTTTGTTTGTGTTCAGTTTGGTTCTCTGCTGGACGAAAACGCCGGCTCCAAGTTCGACAATGTGGGCCTGAACGCCATGGCAACCACAGACCGAGCAGGTGAGACCAAAGCCAGTGTTTTAACGTGGGAAACCGACGTCTCACTCGTTCATTTCAGATCCAGTTCAGTCTTGTTTTGAGTGGAGTTTGGACACCAGCAACTATACATTTAAATATTTAATATTCAGTAAAAACGTGGTTGCAAAGTTGTGAAATCTTATTTTCCAATGCGACAATCCTCATTAATTTAAGTTTCCACCCAAGTGGAAAATTTTGCAAAAAGCCAATCAAGGCTAAGTGGAAAAGTGTCATAAATCAGTCGTACACATTTTACTTTTATTAGTCGTAGACATGTTGCTTTGTTGTTTGTGACGTCACTCCCAAGTTCAGACTTCTGCCGTAAATGTTTACACGTAGTTTTACACATAGTTGTTTCTACAAAACTTGTGAAAGTTGTGCAACGTCCTCTCGCTCGCTCTCTCTCAGGTGTGAAGCAGCTGAAGTGGGAGTCTCAGCGCGACGACTGGATCCAGGGCCGCGACGTCAAGACGCTGCGCAAGAAGAAGGCGGTGTTCAACAAGAGGAGGCCGACGTTCGCCAGAGGCAAGGCAGGAGGCAAGACGCTCGGCGGCAACAACAACAACAACAAGAAGAGGAGGAAGTAGTTCATCATCATCATCACGAGTGTGAACTTTTTTACAAACAGACGCCTTCAGTCGTGTTTGGTCGACCACACTTCAACGTCTCGCTCTCGGATTCCGTGAATCCCCGCCCACTCATTGGACTGGTAGTAAACTGGGAGGAGACAGGAGCGGTCAGCTGATCATGTTGTTGTTTTTACACGGTTTCATAAGAAAGAAAACCCTAGCAGATTTTCTTCTATTGTAAATCTATAATGATCTGTTATATAAAGAGGCTAAAAATGTTTCCTGATGACGATTTTACACTTGAGTAAAAACCGTTTCAGTATGAATCAGGTTTTTCAGGAGATTTACACAAATATTTACATAAATAAGTCCATAAACAAGACTCAAATAAACACATGTTTTCTTACCTTCAAGAATCGAAGGGAACTTCGTATTCATGGTGTTTCTGAAATCTGCAGGAAAACAAAATGTGGATTAAGTGTTTTTTTTTTATTATTTACTTTTAAATTTACCAGTGTATGTCTTAAGGATATGATAAGTTTTAAAGTGAAAACATCCATCCACATAAAGATCTCATCGGCTGACGTCAAACCTCGACTGTTGTTCATTTTGTGAAAGAGAGCGTACGCTCCACAGACGCCCAGCAGCTCCACCACGATCACGCCCTTCATCAGTTTCTTAGGCAGAGGCATCTGAACACACACAGGTCAACAAATACAAACTTTATTTAAAGGTCCAGGGTATTACCATCGCCTTATAACCCCGACAGCGCGTCATTACTCCTGTACGTAATTCCATCATGAGCAAATTTCACATAATATGCAAATTATAACAATAACAAATCTGAATTCAAGACTGAAAGTGGGGTTTGGACAGAATAAAAACTTTAAACAGACCATAAGCGAAATAACTCTTCATGTTTTAACTTAATTGATTAGACAAATTACACTGGGATAATCCTTTAAAACTGAACATACATTTGGATGAAATACCAACATCAAGGTATAATTTTGCATTATTTAATTTCTTCTGTGTTGAGACAGGTGTCGCGTTCAAACTAAAGTGTTTAAAGAAAACATTTTGGGGAAAATGTTTGGTAAAGCTGTGTTTAGTGTAAAACCCATAACATACATTGATTTTAATTTTATTTACTCTAAATTGTATCTTTATTTTATTACATTTTACTTGAATAAAACAACCGAACAAATACGCCATTTTAAAACATCAAGTGATATTTGCAATCCGTAGTATTCACTTAGTTATTTACAATTATTTTAATCATTTTTTGCAGCAAAAACTCACAATTACTCGTTCAATTTATATCATATTATCGTTAGCAAACGTACCTTCAGCTACGAGGTTAAATTATCAACTAAGTGGTTTAAAAGAAAGACACTTGAATATGTCAAAACTGTTGAAAACGACGCTCCACTGCCCTTGAGTTCTAACGAGGGCTAACAGGAGCTAAACGTACTGCGGCTCAAACAGCTGCTAATCGAGGCTACCGGCTAACGGGCGCTAACAGCTCAAAAAGTAACACCGGTCAACCAACAGCTAACAAACGCTACCGGCTGATACGTACTATGGGTCAAACGGCGGCTAATAGAACCTAGCGGCTAACGTATGCTAACACCTACAAGTCAACTGCGGGCCCTACAGCAGCTAATC
Organism: Solea solea; assembly: GCF_958295425.1. Lineage (NCBI taxonomy): Eukaryota > Metazoa > Chordata > Actinopteri > Pleuronectiformes > Soleidae > Solea > Solea solea. The sequence continues at coordinate 21,003,891 of NC_081150.1, read as the reverse complement.
GAAGCTACCGGATAACAGATGCTTACAGCTGGAAATGTTGGTTAAACGGCAGATATACAGACGCTTAAAACGTCCCGTGGGCCAAACTGAAGTTAACACGAGTAACCAGCTAACCGATGCTAACAGCTATGTGAGTACACGGGTCAGGTGGTAGCGAACGGAGGAGAATGACCGCCGGAACCTGACGACCCAAGGGAGCTAAAGGAAGCTACGAGCTAACGGGAGCTAACGAGAGCTATGAGTTACTTGAAACTGGACGTAAATGCTAAGCTCACCACAGAAGCTACCGGCTAACTGTCACTGCTAACACCGGGACGTCAATACGTCAATTTCTCGATTGAATATGTATGTATGTATATATTTTTTATCAGACGCCATTTTGTGTTGCGGAAAATAAGCACATTGATTATTCACCTGTTTTCATAAAAATTCGTGTTAAATTAACAGTATTCTGTTTTTTGAACATAGGTTGTACATTAATTGTTTTAGGCTGTAGTGGCATGAGTTCGCCAGCAGATGTCAGTGTGTTACAATATGCACCTCCACCGTGAAAGTGTCTTTTTAGAGCTTTTATTGTGGTAAACTTAAATCGGTTTAACTGTGTACACGTTTGTTTTCTGTGTCAATAAATAAAACAAGTTTTCTCTCATTTATGTCTCGATGTTGAAGTCTGTTACGAACATGAATTTTTATTTTTTTAATTATGAAATGTGTCTCATCTTAACCATTTTTATACACAATTTAATATTAGTACAAAGTATAGAGAACTTTTATGCATTTACCCTGTGTGCGAAAGATATCATGGTCGCAAGTTCGACTCCACCCCTGGCTGATTGTACTCAATGCCATTGTAAGTCGCTTTGGATAAAAGCGTCTGCTAAATGACATGTAATGTAATGTAATGTAATTTGGAGGTATGGGCCTTTTCCTCTGTTGTCAGGGTGACGTCACAGATTCGACAGGTAACGGGGGCGGAGTCTTGTGTTGACGTTATTCAGACGAAGATGTGAGCGCGTGCGGGAACAAAAGGAGGCAGTTGATTGGTTTAGAGACTGAAGGAAAGAAGAAGCTGCAGCAGCAGGTGACACAGTTCAGTCACTGTGGAGACACCGCACCTCCTGCTCCTGCTCCTGCTCCTGCTCCTGTGATGAAACTCCAGTCCCGGTTATAAATCGTCAGGAGACGCGGGTCACCTCCCGGTCCCGTCTCGTGTTCAACTTATTTTTTATTTTTTAAGAGAAATGAGACTGAGCGCGTTTAAAATGGAGACAAACGATCTTCTTCATCATCATCATCATCATCATCAGGACTGGATGAACAGCAGCTGCAGCAGCAGCGGGGGTCACTGTGGAGCAGAGGCCGAGGTGAGAGAACTCTGCTGCGGCTTCATCACAGCAGAGAAGCCGCTGATTATACAATAACTAAAAACACTTCAAATTATTATTTCGTTTTACTTTAATTGAAATTAGAGGTCGTTTGCTCAGCTCTGTTATGTGATGATGAAAAAATGATTTATCTTAAAATAAAGAAAAGATAAATAATCTGTCGTAATTTCGTTAGAAAAGTGTTCTTATCACGCTGTAATTAAACAAACGTGTTGTAAATAAAGTTAAACTAGGTTGAAATATTATTGATACAATAAAATAAAATACATTTTAAAAAGAGGCATTTCCTGTTATTACATTATTCAAGTCATGTTTATATTTATTAGACTGAATCAAACACGTTTGTATGTTAATCCATCATTAGATTCGTGTAAATAAATATGAATGAATGAATGGCATAAATCTGTCAAATTTTAGATCCTTAACTATTTAATAATTTCACCTTTTATTCGAATGATTAAACCCCCTCAGACCGTCGCCTATAACATTAATAATCCTTTTTATACTTTCAAACCTTTTAACAACACTACATTTATTACTAAGGAAACGAAATTAATCAAATTAAAAAATAGTTAACACATAATAAAAAAAATATATAAAATAATAGTCCTAATACATATTTATTTAAGAGAGAACAAAAATATTTGTTCAATTAAAATAAGCATGTTTGTGATTTGTAATTATCTAATGTCTAATTTAATTGGAAAATACATATCTGGCGTTATGACACGAGTACAATAATTATAATATTATTATTACTATTATTATTATTATTAATGATAATAATAATGTTAATAATACTAATAATATTAATTATTATTATTATAATAATAGGATTCAAGAATTGCCATTTATTTATTTTGATGCAACAAGAACATGTTTCTGTGCTTTTAAAATCTCAATATGTACCGTTTAATACATCATTTTAATAATACTAATAAATAGTATATATAATATAGTATTATAATATATATAATAATGATAATATAATTGTACACATATAATATCATAATAAGTTATTATTACTATAACTCGTAACAATTGTTTAATAATAAAAATAATCATTTCTGTGTTTCAGTTTTACGCCGCAGCGGGAAACATGAGCAGCTACATGAGCGCGCATGGCGTGACCGGCACCGGCAACATGAACGCGCCTTACCTGAACCCGGTCGGGATCGGGATGAGACCCGGTCCACAGGCGCGGGAACTGAGCTCCGTCAGCCCGCCTCCGTACGCAGCGATGTCGGTGATGAGTCCAGTGATGAGTCCGGGGATGAGTCCAGAGTTCGGATCGAAGTCCTGCAGCAGCGGCAGCACCGTCACGTGCCAGGAGCACAAACCATTCCACCGGCGGAGCCGCGCGCACGCGAAGCCTCCGTACTCGTACATCTCTCTGATCAGCACCGCGATCCGACAGTCCGGCACCAGGATGCTGACGCTGAGCGACATCTACCGGTGGATCATGGACCTGTTCCCGTTCTACCGGCAGAACCAGCAGCGCTGGCAGAACTCCGTCCGACACTCGCTCTCCTTCAACGACTGCTTCATCAAAGTGCCGCGGACCCGGGACAAACCCGGGAAGGGCTCCTTCTGGACCCTGCACCCGGACTCCGGGGACATGTTCGAGAACGGATGCTTCCTGCGGAGACAGAAGAGGTTCAGGAGCCACAAGGAGACCACGGTGAAGAACACGGTGAAGAACACGGTGAAGACCACGGTGAAGACCACGGTGAAGACCATGAAGAAGAAGAAGGAGGAGGAGGAACCGGGATCTTGCTCTGGTTCACTTTCTCCTCACTTTTCTTCTTCCTCCTCCTCCTCCTCTTCTCCTTCATCCTCAGAGGTCAAAGTGCACCACTGTGACCTGCTAACCTCCAGCCACATGCGCGTGTCCTACCCGCCCCAGCTCCTCCCTCCTCCTCCTCTTCCTCCTCCTCCTCCCTGCTTCTTCTCCTCCTTCAACCACCGCTTCTCCATTAACAACCTCATGTCTGAGCCTCCGCTGCTGCTGCTGCCAAACCCGGGACCGGGATCGGGACTGGACCCGGTTCCCTGCACCGACAACAGCAGCGGCTACTATCACCACCACCAGAACCAGAACCAGAACCAGAACCTGAGCTCCATCATAGGAAACAGGACTGAGTTTCTGGAGTAAAAACTCTTTCTGCTGATGTTTGTGTTTGTTTACAAAAAAAGATAAAACTTTTTTACATGAAAACAAAATATTTTATTGTTTTGTTTTTTTTTTTGTTAAATTTGTCCAAATTGAAAAATTATCAAATTAACAAGTAAAAAAACAATTACGTTTTGTATTTTAAGCATCAAAATAAGAAACAGAAATAAGATTAACAACGTTTAATCTGTGTTCCACTTATAGGTTAAAAATAAAGAATTAAATACATAAATAAGGAAAACCCTAATAATTAAATGTATTTATTTATATTTTTATTTAAACCTATAAGTGGAATACTGATTGTAGCCGAATAATCTCATTAAAATGTATAAATATGAAAAAATATGAAATAAACATAAATGTATGTATTGGTAATATGAATTAAAATTTCTGAAAGAAAATAAATGAACTGAACGAGTACAAAAACATCTAAATAATGAGATAATTTAAGATAAATAATCAACAGCCAGTTGTTTTAAATAATTATTCATTCATATCACCAATGATTAAAATATGAATGTTAAATTAAAACGATTCAATTCAGCAAACAACAAAGAGTCGGAAGTTATTTCTGTTGTAAAGTTCTAAATCATAAGAGTCCAAATAAAATTCAGATAAAGAACGATAGAAAGTGAAGTTGAAATGTTCCTGAGTGAACACATGAATGTTAGTCTCACACACACACGTGGACGAGTTCAAACCAGAGTTTTTATTCACATGAAAATCAGCAGGTTCTGAATAATAATGAGCGGATTCTCATGAGAAAGAGAAAGAGGTTCATGCTGAGACGCTGGAGGTCAGGGCTTTACCACACACACACACACACACACACACACACACACACACACACACACACACACACACACACACACACACACACGTTTACAAAGGAATCATCGTGAGGACATTCACATTCCCGGGGCCCCTTAACTTAACCACCTTAACTAAGTGCCTAACCCTAACCTAAACCTGATTCTAACCCTGACCCTAAAACCAGGTCTTAGCCCTGAAAAAAAGCCTGTTTAAGTTGTGCAGCCTGAGCCAAAAATGTCACTCACTCACTCTCCCACACCAAAGCCCACAGAGAAAACCAGTGATTTTACCATCACACACACACAGGAGTGGTTGATCCACTGCTGCCTCCATCAGGCAGCATCCTTTATTCCGATGTCCCTCAGTGACACACCGTGACCACACGAGGCAGCAGAGGACCAGCAGCTCCTGTGTCCCCACAAACTTAAATCACTGACTTTCTCTGTGGACTTTGGTGTGAGAGAGTGAGTGGCCTCGTGTGGTCACTTTGTGTCACAGAAATAAATGCTAACTCAGGATTTTAAAAGCCGAATTAGATCAACAACTCCTGTGTGTGTGTGTGTGTGTCTCACAGTGAGATAAAGACGTGAACGCTGTTTGTACGTCTCGTGTTGCGGGAAATCTTTAATCATTTGCAGTAAAACGTTTCTCGAGGGTCTGTTTTTAGGTGTTTGTTTGGCTCCGCCCCCTCCAGTTTAAAGCTTGGTCTCGACCTCAGCAGCTTAGAGCTGTTTTTCTTTTCTTTCCTGGGAACAGAGTCAAGATGGCCGCCTCCTTTGACTGCACTGTTTGCTCAGAGGCTTTGAGTCAGACCCCCCCCCACACACACACACGCACACACACACACACACACGCACACACACACACACACACACACGGCCCAGTGTTTGCTCAGTGGACGAGTGAAGAACACAAAAGGCAGAGTTTGTTTCCCATGAATCAAGTCTCCGTCTGTGGTCTCGTCTGTTTTCACACAACAGCACATCAAACTGGTTTCATGTCATTTAAAGCCTTTTCTCACTGAAACTGTACCATCAGGTGACCTCCTCCTGCTCCTGCTCCTCCTCCTCCTCCTCCTCCTGCTCCTGCTCCTCCTCCTCCTCCTCCTCCTCCTCCTCCTGCTCCTGCTCCTCCTCCTGACTCTGCTCCTCTCCTCCACGCCACTCTGATCAAACTCAGAATCACGGAAATACAAGAAAAAAGTCTGAATTCTGACTTTAATCTCAGAACACAGACTATGTTTTAAACTAAATAACGTTTTGTGTCAAAATAAAAAACTCTTGATTCACAAACTCAAAGGTTTTGGTCACTAACTGTTTTAGAAGATTGAATTAACAACATTTTTTTTAATAAATTAAAAAGACAGGATTCTGACTTTAATCTCAGAAATACAAGAACAATCTTGGAATTATAACGAGAGATAGAATTCAGAATCTCAGAATTGTGAGGAAAAAAGTTATTCATTTTTTATTTACTTTTTAAAATATTCAATCCTCTTCTGTTTCTGGTAAATTTATAATATTGCAAAACATTTTATGACAAAAACAGACTTCCTGTGAACCAAGAATCAAAAACAATTCTTCATGCACAAAAATCCGTTTTCTGACATTTACAACTTTAGTTCACAAAAAACAAAAGTATAATATTTGAAATAAGAAGAATAAGAATTCACACAGAGACAGACAGGAGCATTCTAATTTAAATAATAACAAGTGATTATACAAAACAAAGCCACGAGCTGCTGCTGCTGCTGTTACTGCTGTTACTGCTGCTGTTACTGCTGCTGCACACTGATAAAAACAACAATGAACATTTTCTCACTTTAAATCATCATGTTCAGCTTTTACAGAGCAAATATACAACAAAATAAAATCTAATGGGGGAAAAACATGTTGTAATATGAATAACTGTGGAGTGATTGTGTTACAGCACAGATTCAGGTAAAACTTAAAAAGCACAAAATATACATTTAAACATTTAACATGTAAATACACGTTCATATTAAATCTGCGTCACTGCGTCTCAGACATTCTATAATCAACGTTATACATTTAGCAGCAGGCGAGTGGCGCCATCTCCTGGAGAGGAACAGAAACAGACTTCCTGAAAAAACACTCCACAGTGACACCAGCAGACCGAGCCCTGAACTACACCTGTACGGCACGTTTATGAAAAGTTTATGGAAATTCATTCAACAGCAGAAAAACTGTGTTTTCTGGGTTCAATTTTGAAAAAAAAAAAAAAAAATTCTTCAGAATTCCTGTGAGGTTTTTTTTTTTTTTTTAATTTAAAGTAAATTCCCGGGATCATGAGCTTCGTCTGACGCCTCCGTCTGAATCCAGATGAGAAACAAATCCTCTTTAAATCCTGTGATCTGTGATGGAGTGTGAGGCTGATCGCCAAGGTAACCAGCTGCTGCTGCTGCTGTGTGTGCGTGCGTGCGCGTGTGTGTGTGTGTGTGTGTGTGTGAGAGTGAGAAAAGTCGTTTTCCTGCCAGAGAGTAAAGCTGCTGCTCATCTCACTGCAAGAGTTTAAGACTGAAAACAGAGAGGAAACCACTCACTCTCCCACACCAAAGCCCATAGAGAAAACCAGTGATTTTAGCTCGCGGGGACACAGGAGCTGCTGGTCTACTGCTGCCTCGTGTGGTCACTTTGTGTCACTAAAGTAAATCCAAATGCAGGTTTTTTAATGCCGAATTGACAAAATAAGACATTAGAACTTAGTGATGGAGGCAGCAGTGAATCAACAGCTCCTGTGTGCTGTGATGTTAAAATCACTGTTTTTCTCTATGGGGTTTGGTGTGGCAGAGTGAGTGGTTTATAAACTTCACTTTACTGTTGGAAAAGTATGTCTAACAGTGAGATATAAGAACATAAGTTACATCCACGTGTATTAAAATATTTTAAATCAATATGATTACATATATAATAATAATAATTTTAAATAAGAAATAACAGTTATAAAATCGCACACGAGGAAATACCAAATACACATCAAAGACAAATATAAACAAACTAACATACACGATAGGACAGTAGTGTAGTGTGAGTAATATTTAAAAAACGCTGCAGGGGGCAGCAGAGTACACACTTCCGTATATATATGTCCACGAATAAGAAAAAGCTGTAAGCGGAAGTCGATCTATCCGGTGTCCTTGTGCAGCACTTCTTTCGTCAGGATGTTCAGACACGTCCTTGTAAGTTCATTTTTACCACATTGACGCTCTATTTCCCCGCCACATAACACGGACACGTAACTGGAGATCAATTCGTCTGTTTTTATAAAGTAGTGACGAAGGAAAAGCAGGTGACGTGAACTAACGTTCACAGTTAGTCAGAGGTCAAGCTAGGACGATAGCATTAGCCGTTAGCCGCAGCGTCGTTCGTTGTTTTTTCTGCCTTTCACTCGCGTTTTCTCGTCTTTTTTGAAATTAAAAACAACGATGTGTTTGTGGATTAACGCGAAAGTGTTTTCGTGTGTTTTTGTGCGCTAAGTGACCTGTTCCCCCCCCTGAATGTTTGTTCCAGGCTTTCCAGCAGGTGGCGCGGCGGAGCGTGTCCACCTCTGCCCGGCAGCAGGTCAAGAACAGAGTCCCCGAGAAACAGAAGCTCTTTCAGGTCAGAAAAACACCGATGAAACACAATTTTTACAATTCAGACAGTTTTATTTTTGAATAATCTGTCATCTGTCCGTGAAAAGACTAGAACCAGATCTGACAAAGGACAGAGGCAGTGGATATGATAGTATCCCTCATTATGATTAAAAAGCACTGGATTTCTATTGTGATTAATTGGAGGAACACAAACACTGATGAAACACTATCTGTGCTGGTTCCTAACACTTTCCCTTTATTTGATTTTTATAATTTAGACACATTTATTTGGAATAATCTGTGACCTCCCTGTGAAAAAACTATTCCAGATCTGACTAGGTCAGAGGCAGTGGATTTTTTAAATTAGTGATGGGACAATAAATATATCATCACTCATTAAGATGAAAAAAAAACCCCCCACTTAGAATAAGTTAGAACGTGATGAATAAATTGAGAAACCCCAAAAATATATATATTTTTTAATAATTTCCAGAGATAAATGTGTTATTGAATTAAATTTGTATTTGCATTCAAGGCCATCCACAACCTCGCCCCCCATATCTCTCCGATCTTCTCCATGTTCCCACTCCTTCTCGCACCCTCAGATCCTCTCTCCACAAACCCCTCTGTCTCCTCTGCCCGTCTGTGTATATA